>NW_026267483.1:74761-80133 GCF_000697945.3 Frankliniella occidentalis
GGGGGGGGGGGGCACCTTGTATATTTCTTTTATTTTTTACGGATTTCTGCTAAGCATCATCATTTTTTTGAGACGTTGGAAACCGTTCGGAAAGTTTATTTTCTACACAGAATATATTTTCTGCAAAAACCGAAAAATTATAGAAACCTTCCGTAAAGAAGGGATGCTGTGGCGAAAGACAAGAGGTCCTCGTCACTCAACTCCTGAATTTAGAGGAAAAAATTTTGACCCTCAATTTGCTTAAATTGAAATGGAATTGGATTGAACTCGATTGAATTATTTTTGATTTGGTTTTCATTGTAACGATTTCATTGGCTGAGCGATTAGCGAAGCCCATTACTCCACTGACCCGAAAAGTTTCATTCTGTTTGTTTGTGTGTTTGTTTGTCTGTCTGTCCGCACGATAAATCGAGAATGAATTGAGATAGCGATCTGGGAATTTTAGAGTCGTTTTGTATCAGTAAAAGAGAGATCGAGTTCGAAGATGAGCATTCTAGCTCAAAAATTGATTTAAAAAAAAATCGAAAACCACAGGTTGCAAAATGTATTTTTTTCAAATTTTTTTTATGGGTTCCTCAGGGGTAACTCGTCAAAGAATAGCCCTCTGGGCAAAAATTTCGTCCATTTTGCTCTATCTTGTACCGTTTCGGCGCTATGGGGCATTTCTTGGCGAAAACAATGTGAAAAAGACAAAATGGGCCATTAAATCGTAAAAAGGCTGCATGTCACAGAATTGTAAAGGGAGTAATACTTAAACCACAGGTCGCACTACACCTTCTTTTGGGCTTAAGGGTCCTTAGATTACCTAGTACCTCTAAAACGTTGATTTTTACATAACCATCTGTCAAAATTCAAACTTTTAATGAAAACCGTTACCGAACAGCAGAAGTTTCATGTCCCTAATTTTAGAGTAAATAGGCCCCGAAAAATGGTTAGAGTATGTCAAATTTTGGCCCCGGAAGGCCCTGTTCCCCAATACCCTCTCCTTAACTCGTCTCGGGTGTCAGCGCCGCAGGCCTAGCTATATGTGTGCCAGGCGCGTCGCAGCGCAACAGTGTTTCGTGAGATATCGCGAAGCCTGTTACGCGAGACGTGGTCTGGCGTACATATAGCTAGTTTATCTAACCTCACTAATCTTCGTTAAAAACTGAATTCAGCAATGTATCGTTTGTTACTCCCAGTACCTACATTTGCTAGGCTTTGAATTTTCCCTCCTTTCCTGAAATATGAAGATTTATGAGAGGTAGCAAATCTGAGTACTAGGTGCTACGTTAAGTATCGAACGATATATTTCTGAATTCAGTTTTGAACGTAGATTACGAATTTCGTAATTACATTGCTCTATAGTGGCTTTCTGACGCTACAGGGCCGTATTCCGGTTTTACACCTGTAAGCCCATAAGAAACCCATACTAAAATCAAAAGACCTTGGGCGAGTGGGTCTGATCGGGACGAACGGGGCGGTTTTAGAATGCTCTGAGTAAGGGCCATCTTCATCTTAAGTATCTTACTGCCAGTCCAATAGTTTTTTATTTGCTTTTTTTTTTAATTTGACCGCCCTACCATTTTCCTCGTAACAATAGGTAGATGTACGCCTGAACACGTCTCGCGTAACAGGCTTTGCGATACCTTACGAATGACTGTTATGCTGCGACGCGCCTGGCATACATGTACCTGGCCTGGGGCGCTAGCACCCGAGTCAGGCAAAAGGCAGCGTCGTAAATAGTTCTTCGGCCAGAAAAGTTACAATTTTTGATCCCCACGGTTTTATTTTGACGAGTTACCCCACCAGAGACCATCAAATAATTGCGAAAAAAACATAAAAACTTTTTGGGGCCATCGTGTGGAAAACTCCCTCTAGTGTCTCAAAGCTCAGAGATAGAGCCGAATGAACGAAATTTTAGGCCATAGGTTTAACCCCATAGGAAACCATAAAAATATATTTCAAAGTTGTTAGCAATGTTTTCCAAATGCTTTTTAAATAGCCCGTACTCGGCCAATTTTTGAGCAAGAGGGCTCAAATTAATATAGTTCTTGCTTTTTAAGACACAAAGTTTCAATAAAAATTTCAGCCTCCTAGCTCGAACAATTCACGAGTTAACGTGATGAGAGACAAACAGACACAGAAACACAATCAAACGTGAAACTTTGCAATCATAACTTTGGTAATAGGCTTCGCTAATCGCCCAGCCAACTAACCTAACAGTGCGTGCGAATTTCAAAACATCCCTTGGCAATTTAGAGTTCACCTTGCTTGGAAACGTCGCATCTCACTGGCTTTCAAATGTGAACCTAAATGTGCTTTCTCATACGCCTATGAGTCAGAATGTGGCTTTATTAATGTTCGAGTCAAAGCGCGAGTGCGTGACTGGCAAAAGGATACCCCACAGCTGACGCTTCAAGTTCTCGCCACTTGTGAACGTAAATATGCTGGGCGTGACAGTCCTATCACAGTAAGTCAAGTAGCATTGTCTCGGAGGACGGTCGTCTAGACGGTCACTGCACTCATAAACAATGTGTGAAACTGTGAAATACTTGGTCCAGGAAGCGAGGAAGGGGAATACCTGCAAAATGATAAGTTTTCAGAAAGCTGACAAAACTGTTTCACACCACAAATGTTGCAAAAGTTGAACTTTTATTTCACTTTCTTATTCTTAAAAGAGTGCGAGGTAGAATGATGAGGGTAGGATATTTCTTGATTTTCAAAAACACGTCCTCTGTAAAAGTGTGAGTGAAGGGAGACAAGTTAAAGTATCCCTAACAAATTAATGGAATTTTGGAATTTAGGAAGTTCCTCTGTTGTATGCAAAAGGAGTCATCTGTGCTATTGAAAATCTCAAAACTAGCGTTTTAAAAATACTGATAAAGTTAAAACTGGACCTTAGATAACGTAAAGTACGGGGTATTTTGTTGTAACTGACTGTTTTGGACGCATCTTGGCCATTTCAGGTAATAACAAAGAAAGGCTACCTATATTCGCTAATTGGCTGAGCGGTTAGCGAAGCCCATTACTCCACTGACCGAAAAGTTTCATTCTGTTTGTGTGTTTGTTTGTCTGTCCGCACGATAACTCGAGAAGGAATTAATATAGCGATCTGGGAATTTCAGGGTCGTTTTGTACCATAAAAAGACCGATCAAGTTCAAAAATGAGCATTGTAGCCCAAAAATTGCCTTTTTAGAAAATCAAAAACCACAGGTCGCAAAATATATTCTCTTTTCACATGTTTTTATGGGCTCTTCAGGGGTAACTAGTCAAAGGAGAACCTTGTGACCAAAAATTTCGTCCGTTTTGCTCTATCTTGTACCGTTTGGGTGCTAGGGGGCATTTCTTGGCGAAAATATGGTGAAAATTACCTAATGGTCTATTAAATCGTTAAAAAGGCTTCATATCGTAAAATTGTGAAGGATTATACTTAATTACTTAATCCACAGATTTAGCGTCGAACCACATCCTTCTTTGGACTCAAGGGTCCCTACATTATCTACTATCGCTAGAATGCTGATTTATACATATCAATCTCTCTAATGAGAACATTTACTGAATATCTATAGAATATCAGAAATTTCATTTCCCTACTAGAGGAGTTGCCTGGGAGCAGATCATGAGGAAAGAAGAACAATAGGACCGGAAACTGGTTTGAGAAATTGGGCGGTTAACCAATCAGTGCTCAACAAGCATTAGCGGCGCTCATCGTGGCTTGGGCAACGCCACAATTTCCACATTCTATTTCCGATATTCTTTCACTTCTTTCCTGGACGTCTGCTTCGAGGCAACTCCTGTATTTTGGAGTATAAAGTCCCCGACATATGCTGTGGGATTGACTCGTCTCGGGTGTCAGCACCGCATGCCTAGGTATATGTACGCTAGGCGTGAGATATCGCGAAGCCTGTTACGCGAGACGTGGTCTGGCGTACATATAGCTAGTTATCCTAAAAAGCTACACGAAAATTTTAGGTACCTAGCTCAAATCGTTCTCGAGTCATCGTGATTACAGACAGACAGACACGAAACTTTTTGATCATCACTGGAGAAGAAGGCTTCGCTATCGCTCAGCCAACAATCATCACATGGAATTTAAAAAATCCATTCAAATTTTAAGTCTTTACAGGAGGAGCCACAGGGCTTTCAGAGGCGTCGGTTGACATTCCCTCTGATTCTGAGATCTTCTTCGCCGTGATCTCTTGATCAGATGTCTTGCTGCTTTCATCCGACGACGGGGGCTTAGTGTGCATCTTGTCGGGCTCAGAGTCTGATGAGCTGGAGTCGTCGGTGTCACCGGGGGGCTGCTGCGTGTCCTCCCCCTCCTTCTCCTCCTCGACATCTTCATTGTCTCCACCGTCGTCGTCATCATCCTCCTCCTCCTCGTCGTCGTCGTCTTCTTCACCGTCGCTCTCAACGACCTGCAGCGCACTCCTGTACACAAGTTAGAAATGATATTACAATTTTCTCTCACCTCATATATAGATCATTCGATCATACTTCACAGTGTAAGAAAACATAAGACTTACACCATATCCTTGACCTGCCGCTCGCCCCCGTACGGCGGGCGCCTCTCATCTCCTGTGGTGGCCAGCACTTGTGCGAGGGCAAGCCATAGCAATCTTGAGCCTGGACTCGTGCTCCTCGGTGACGACGGCAGCAAAGTGGCGCCACGGCCGATCAAACTCAACGAGGCGAAGCCCCTCGGCGTAGAGGTTTGTAGCACGCCTCATGGCCCCGATGGGCAGGTCCTGGTCCAGCCGTTCCGAGTGGCCGTCTCTCAGGTGGGAGACGAGGGCGGCCCTCGACACAGTGATGAAATAGCAATTACGGACACCTTTTCACGTTCTTTGGGGCCTGCCGCGCCCCCTGAGGACACTGTGGACACTAGAAAAATATTGGTATCAGAATTTGCATTTTCACACACTCATTAGAAAAGTAAAATATGTTATCAAATTATGAAAAACTCACCTTCACGCCCCAGTAAACCTTCTTGGGCGTGGCAGGCCACCAAGCCGTGTTCTGATTCCAGTTTTTCTTCCGGTATTCAACTTTTGGCTTCTAGAAAGAAATTAACAGACGTCAGGCAACAGGCAGTTAAATCGGAGAAGAGAGTAAGAAGGGACGAAACGCTTATATCAACGTAAAAGGTTTTTCCTTGGGCTTGGGACTTCCCTTCTTGAACTTTTTGGATAAATTAAATTAAAACTAGTTTAAATCAACTAAACAAGACAGAATTAGCTTTATCAGTGTATGTACTGGGGGGGCGCCATCTGGGGTCTTGCTGCGCCGGCCCGGTCTCCCACGTTTGCCAGGCTTGTTGTCACTCGGATCTGGAGTAGCCGACGTAGACCCCTTGCGCTTTCTGGGCGTTTCGTCTTCTAGCTTGAGT
>NW_026267483.1:85593-86933 GCF_000697945.3 Frankliniella occidentalis
CTTCGCTAATCGCTCAGCCAACTAAAACGTTGAATTTTACATAACAATCTGTCAAAATTCGAACTTTTAATGAATACCGTTGTCGAACAGCAGAAGTTTTATGTCCCTAATTTTAGAGTAGAAAGACCCCGACAAATGCTTCGAGTATGTCAAGTTTTGGGCCCGGAAGGCTTTGTTCCCGTATAGGGTATTTCAGAGCTGGAGGTGAAAAAGTAAAACGGAAGAACAAAACGCGCACTGCTCATGCGCTGACGCGGAGTGGGGGAGGCAAGGGGTTGGAGTGGGGGTCGTCTGCTCATGCGCAGTGCGCGTTTTGTTCTTCCATTTTACTTTTTCACCTCCAGCTCTGAAATACCCTATATTTTATGATACAAAACGACCCTGAAATTCCCAGATCGCTATCTTATTTCGTTCTCGAGTTATCGTGCGGACAGACAGACAAACAAACAGAATGAAGCTTTCTCGGTCAGTACAGAATGGGCTTCGCTAATCGCTCAGCCAATTAGCGAAGCCAGACCACGTCTCGCGTAACAGGCTTCGCGATATCTCACGAAACACTGTTACGCTGCGAAGCGCCTGGCGCACATATAGCTAAGCCTGCGGCGCTGATACAGGAGACTAGTTAATGGGAGGGTACACGGGAACAGGGCCTTCCGGCACCAAAATTTGACATACTCACAGCATTTGTCGGGGACTTATTACTCTAAGATTAGGGAAATGAAACTTCTGCTGTTCGATAAATGTTTTCATTAAAAGTTCGAATTTTGACAGATTATTTTGTAAAAATCAACGTTATAGTGATACTCGATAATCTAGGGACCCTTAAGCCCCCCCAAAAGCGTGGGTCGACCCCTAATGTGTGGTTTAAGTATTACTCAGTTAACAATAGGGTGTTCCAGGCTATCTAAAACGGAAGTGAAAAAGAACAAACTCACTGATTTATCTGTTTCCGTCCGCCCAGTATGAGAAACTACCATGGCAGTTTGGTCCGATCCTAACCTCTCAAATATGGAGGGGAGCTCGAAACTGATCTGACAGTTTCTCATACCTAAAAGGCCTCGGAGGCACGTGATAAGCTCGACCAATCAGAGCCATAACGGAAACAGAAAGGTCAGTGAGTTTGTTCTTTTCCTTCTTCCGTTTTAGATTGCCTGGAACACCCTATTCTGTGACATGAAACCTCTTTTACGGTTTAATAGACCATTTTGTCTTTTTTACGTTCTTTTCGCCAAGAAATGCCCCATAGCGCTAAAACGGTACAAGAGGGCAAAACGGACGAAATTTTCGTATATTGGGTTCTACTTTGACGAGTTACCTCTTGCAAAGCCCATAAAGAGTAT
>NW_026267483.1:87858-89324 GCF_000697945.3 Frankliniella occidentalis
GCTAGCTCCAAAGCTGATTGAGCTGAAAAGAATGGCATAGCCCCACGTCGGCCTGTTATTGGCTGTTGCATGAAGTCAACTGCTAACCAAAACAACTCTTTTCACGCTAGCGACCTAAAAATCACGCTCGCATCTTGTGAACTCTGTACCCACCTTTATTCATAGAAAATACTCAGTTACTATTTATCACATGTCGAAATGGCCACCTGTAACGTATTAGTTGATCTGGTGGTATATTATGGGCATGATGAAGAATCTCGTCCGGGCGAAAGCGGCTGAAAAGTGCCTCCGCGGCGAACGGTCGAACGTCTCTCCTCGCATTTTAGATTCGTCATTTCTCAAAATTTTGTTTAGAAACTAAAAAAAAAAAACTGTTATGGGTTCATTAAGACGCAAAATGCAAAATTTTGGTTATACCTAAATAGCTGTCTATCTTACCATTTCTTCGCTGAAAGTGGGGTCCAAATTACACCAGACCCGAGCACTCGTTCTTCACCTCCGTGAAGAAGTGTCGGGAGGTAAAGAACGAGTAAAAATCGCATGTATGACGGACATTCCCCAGGCCAGTACATACGCTTAGATACGTTGGACGTTTGATGCTGATCATGCCCATAAAAGTCACCGCGGCCGGGTTAGTCGATATCGTGTGTAAAAACTGCTGGTGCTAAAAAATTTGGGAAATGAAACAGTTAAAAATCCAGCCTTATCCATGTCTGACTAACTTCCGCTTACCTCGGTGAGCAGGTCAGCCGGCAGTCCTCTCCAGCTTTTCGATGCCAGAGGTTCGTAGAAACTAGTCGACAGCTGGAAATAAAACAGGGTAACTTTACGTGGCTGCTCTGCAAATCTAACTGTATAACAACTTGACAGTTTAAACTGCAAAACTAAAAGTCTTACAGTTTAAACTGCAAAACTGGAAAGTTCTACGTTTTAAACTGCAAGACTATGTAGTTCGACAGTTTGAACTGTCAAACTAGCCCTATGCAGTTGTGCAGTTTAAACTGTTGAACTACAGAGTCTTGCAGTTTTAACTAGTTTTGCAGTTTAAACTGTCAAGTTGTCATACAGTTAGATTTGCAGAGTGTCGCACCGGGGCTATCGATGGGCTTCAGGTGGTACTCACCACGTCTTTCAGCCGGTGCGCCGTGTCGAAGATGTGGATGAGCGCCAACTGGGACAGGAGGAGGCAGCCGGTGCTGCCGAAGCACAGGAGGGTGTAGTTGTTGTAGTAGGACACGGCAGACTGGTAGCTGGTCAGCGTCACCATGACGAGGAGGTAGAAGACTATCGACAAGCCCGTGAGAGGCATGCTGCCTAGGTCAAGCGTCAGCTGGCGCAGGTTGAGCCACGCGAGGCGAAACTCCTCGAGGCGGGAAGCCGTCATTCGGTCGGAGTCCAATTCCTGGAGGTCAAGAGCAAGCCCACCAAAGCTAAAGACAAGTTCCGGGTCTAAGAAGAACCCCCCC
>NW_026267483.1:93614-98119 GCF_000697945.3 Frankliniella occidentalis
GCTAGAAGAGTGTCCGTATTTAGGGGCCTAAGCGCCCTAAATACGGACAGCCTTTAAAAATTATGAAAAGTGAAAAATTGTTGGGGGGAATGAAAACTTCATGAAAAAATTTGACCTTACCCTGCCGGTGAAATTTTCTCATCTGGTATAGTTTAGGCGCCAGAATTGCTTAAAGATCATTTTTAAAGTCGTTTAAAGTGCCCTAAATACGGACAGCAGTTACTTTTGCATGTAAAATCTTCTGTCCGTGTTTAGGAGACTTTCGGAAATCGCTTCTCAAACTTTACACAAGTGACATAAAAATAATATTCTTGTGTCATCTTGTAGGTGAAGAGTCTTAGTTTCACATATGTCAACCTGAAAGTTGGGCGATCACCCACCGTTGAGATCCCCACATTCTTGCAAAGCAGTATAAAAATTGTCCGTTTTCGTGGCGCCCCAAAATGCAAGTTTGGTATTTTTTGGAGGGAACAGTATGGAAGATATCGGAGAATATTTCTTCAAATCTAGATTCTAGAAGGTCTAACCTTTCCAGCGAACCCTCGGCAGCTATATTCCGGATACCCGTTTTCGATTTAGGGGCTTTACTAGTAGAAAACTGCAAAGTGTCCGTATTTTGGACGCTAGTCCGTATTTAGGGCACTTGACTGTACACGCTCACCTGGTCGGTGATCATGAACAGGAAGCCCGCGCGTTCTATTCCCTCCGGACCGGTCGTGGCGAGGGTCAGGCTGCATTTAAGGTCCTCGGGGAGGGGCTTTTACGCCGGTCGCGTGCTCCCCACCCCTTCGGGCCCCTTTATGGCCGCGTCACTAGTCCTTGCCTCGCACCCTCCCTCCCCCACCCCCCTGGGTGAAGTTTTCATACTCATCAACAAGCAGGCCCGACCTTCCGCCAAATGAAGTTGCCAGCTCCGCTTCGCTCCGCCGGCAACTCCGTTCGGCAGGGGCCGGGCCTGCTTGGCCTGCCGGTGGCGATTTCTGTCCCGCGATTTCTTCAAGAACATGATCGCTTAAACCCGTCGTCTTTGAGTTTGCCCCGCAACAACAACAAAGGGGTAAATAATTTTAACATTTTGCTCCACTTACTGGCTGTTTAGAAATTAGTGAGGCAACCCCTGGCTGTAGTACACTTTGAAGAGGTGAAATGTGACTAGCACCATCCTGCTCATCCTTTTCATACATTAGAATGCAACATTGGCTTTTTACCTCCTCAAGAGATAGGTCGCATTTTCTATCAAGAGAAACCTGTCAGATGAGTGGATCAAAATACCATAAATGCAATGAATATTTTCATCTGCAGACAAAATATTGTTATTATATGGGCAGGAATCTGCTTCCATTATACCTCGTCATCATTGAAAAGAGCCCAACTTTTATCAGGGCACTGGCCATAGGCCTTATAGTGGCCAGCTGAAGGGGTTCCTCCATAGTGCACGATTGCACTGCAGAGATTGTATGCCCTCCCTGCCACAGAAACTTTCTGGTTGATTTCGACACTCCTCATATCTTTCTGGAGATTGTTGTCAAATCTAAAAAGAGAAACCAAATAAGGAAAATCTCACATGAACTTTCAAGAAACACATTACCTTTTGAGTTGAACAATAAGTACTTCTGAACAGGTTGTATACAATTTCAGTCTGCGTGAGCACACATTTATCCGATTACACGCTTCACAATGAGTTTCTCCTCCAGGAAAAAATTGTCAAGACCCTGTTGTATGGTTTCAGAGAGGTCAACCTGTAGCTCCTGCATCTGCATATATGTCTTTGAAACATTCTTGCAGTAGTCCACACTACATTCAACTTGGATGGAATAGTAAAGGAATTTTAAAAACATATAAACTTCTTATATTTGTGTAACAGTTACATAGCAAAGTTACTCCACGCTCACCTTCAGTCTGGACCCAGAAACCAAAAATGCAGTCTATAGGGGTAGTCTTCTTGCTGCAGTAATCTAAAACACTTCTACAAAGGAAAAGAAGAGACCAGGGCAAGTTTGATTATACTACTACATAATTTTACTTACTTCAGCTCTCCGTTCCGATCCAAGAAATCTTCTTGTATTTTTTGCAGAAGAGATACAATAAAATCATTTGCATCTTCTTGCGATCCCCAGTTTAGTTTCAAACCTACAGACAAACAATTACCACTACACAAAATGAGATAAATTAATGTGGCACACAGTACACACATTTCAGAAAAACAAAGATAGGTATAGGAAAACTGAAGAGAGTATACCTCGAAGCAATCTACACAACTCTACAGGTGAAATGGCAGTGGCTGAAGTTTGGCAGACAAGCATATTTTGAAGCGTATAGGAAAGAGTACATAGCATGCAGTGTTCACAACGTGAGAAGTGGAGTGAGTCTGATACAACCCAGTTTGTAAATTTAGGAAGGTGAAACAAAGCCTGCTGATCATATTAAAAAATTAACACAGTATTAAAAAGAATTACCATGTTTTTAATATAAATGTGAACATAAGAATTAAATTTCAATACCTGAAGGAAAGAATTCAAAAAACAAGTGTTTGATAAATTCGTAAGCCCTATGGTGGGAATATACTTAAAATCAGAATTTAATGGGGAAGAATACAGCAGAATTTGAGGAATTGTGTTGTCCCATGGTGACAATGGATCCATACTCATTGTATATAATCAGTTACTCACAAATAGACCTAAAAAAACCGGGCAAAAGTAATAAAACATTTAGAATGTATTGAAGTAACACGAGAAAACAAAGCAAATCAAATCGACAGTTCCAAAACATATGAACCAAAAGTGGTGTTCATTGACTAAATGACTTTCAGAAGTGCAGTGATGAAATGAAAGATATAAAATTGTTCATTACTAAAACCAGGTGTGCAAACATCATTTCATACATTAATCGAAAATTGTGATAGAAATAAGTGAGACTTGGTACCGAGGGCAAGGTTAACACCTGAGAGAAAGTGCAACATTTCAAATAAAAATCACGACATTTTCTCTGAAATCGTAGTCGCGAGTGTGTTGAGGCGGCTCAGATCCTCATTTCGCAAGTATATTTCGCTTGACACCGCGTATTTACCATTAACTGACAAAGAAAGCCAGAGACGAGAGTCTCGGGTGTCGGCACCGCAGGCCTAGCTATATGTGCGCCAGATGCGTCTCAGCTTAACAGTGTTCTTTTGCGAAGCCTGTTACGCAAGACGTGGTCAGGCGTACATGTAGCTAGTTATCCTAAAAAGCTACACGAAAAATTTCAGGTATACCTAGCTCAAACCGTTCTTCGCCGTGATCTCTTGATCAGATGTCTTGCTGCTTTCATCCGACGACGGGGGCTTAGTGGGCGTCTTGTGGGGCTCAGAGTCTAGAAGACTACCGCTTTCGCACTTCCGGCGCTGCCTGCAGCTCCTGCAAGCGCCAGCTCCAGGCGGGCGGCGGGGTCTGTGCTGCGTCAGTAGCTGCTGGCAGCGTTAGGAGAGTGCCGCTTCCACCCCCTGGACACAGGGAGTGGCGGCCCGGCTGCGAGTAGCGTCGCACTGCCGTGAGACATATAAAAAATTTCAATTTATTTACTTCTTTTTGTCGAGCTTGACATATACTACTGCCATTAGACACATGTACATCATAAATGTTGATGGTTTTACCGTTTGTGCTCCAAAAATAACTGTTTTTCTTGAAGCGTGCGTTTTGTACATGGTTTCATCGAATATCTCTTGCGTCTATTTCTCCGGATTGATTTATGCCATAGGCGTAATTGTTGCTGTGGCTCATAGTTTTTGGTTGCCAACCACCTGGCACGTTTCAGTGCCCTTGTCGCTGCTGCTAATTTCAAGCGCATTCGCGGCGACTGTGTCGTCGGTGTCGCCGGGGGTGGGGGTGGGGCAGAGAGCCCAAGGCGGCCGTCGCCGTGACCGGCCGACCGTGGCCGCCGCGCGCCCTCGTCGGGGTTCAGTGGACGTGAGCAGCCCATCTACCGGCCGCTGGGACACGGTCGTGTGCGTCGCCTCGGCGTCCAGAGGCACCGAGAAGGGCGCCGCGTGCACGATGAAGACCCCGGGCACAGCCTGGGGCGGCGCCTTGAGAGGGAGCCTGGCGGCCTTGTGCGCGGAGGAGGCCGGCGCGGACAGCTGGTCGTGCTCGGGCATGTCCCGGCCCCTGGTGTCGCGGCCCGACGGCGGCACGCCCCGGGTGGCTGCGAAAGGGGCGTGACGGAACATTGAGTCATTTAGTGTGTGTGTCCCACAGCGGCCCTGTACTTTTGTTTTTTGGCCAGACTGTACTCACCCACACGTCTGAATCGCCAAACAAAAGTACAGGCCCTATGGGACACCTTGCATAGTAGGCTTGCACGCCACGTACGACGCGCTTGTCCCCTCTTTATTATGGGGGATTATTTCAACGGGAGTAAAAATTGATGCATCATTCGAGTGGCCCTGAAGTGGTCGAGGGCAGGCGTCTCGTCGGGGTCTGTAACGGCAGCGGGTGGCCGAGTGAGTGCCGCCGGTGACCCTGCTACCCCCC
>NW_026267483.1:102669-105839 GCF_000697945.3 Frankliniella occidentalis
TTAAGGTGTCAGCTAGCTTTAACTCTCGATGAGCAGGAAAGAGAACTAAGAGCAAAACCAGAAATCATCTTTTTGAGCGCTGCGGAATGGTGTCCGAGTGAGTGTCGCGCTAACAATTCTGCGCGGGATGGGCCCCCAACCCTTTCCCTGCCCAACAATACAACTGGGCCGCGGGCCGCCCTGCCCACCTGCCCTCCCCAAATGTCCTCCTCTACGCCACTAGGCCGCCGAATTGCAAGATTGCGAGCAACCAAACAAATAGCAGCTGATGAGAGAAAATAGGAACATAGCCCTATTCATAAAACTGTATCATCTGCTTTCAAGATCGATTCTTGATTGAGATTTTTTTAGAGTGAAGTACCCCTTGGCTCCGGGAACAGCTGCTAGTTCTCACCTGGCTTGAACCGCACGGGAAGCAGCCCGTACACCACGAAGATCCACAAGATGGGGGCTACCGTCTTTACGGTCTGCTTCATGACATTATTGTCCATCAGACTGCAGTGCTGTTCCTCGGTCTTGAACAGGGCCGGCGCTGGGGGCCCCAGGGTGCCAGAGTGGAGGGAGTGGAGGCGGCCGTTGGCGAGCGAGGTGTCCGTGCTCCTCAGCCTCGTGGCCGCCCCGACCTCGCTCTGCACGTAGGCCCTGGCGTACGCCTCGGGGGACGCGTAGGAGCTGACGCTGGAGCGCTTGCCGCCCAGGTCCTTGTGTCCTAGCGGGCTCATCCTGGACCTCCACTTGTAGTCGTGCGCGGCCTGGAACGTGTCGGGCCTTGTTATGGTGTGGGCCCCCGTCCCTGTTGTAACACTCGAGGGGGGGCAGAGAGCCCAAGGCGGCCGTCGCCGTGACCGGCCGACCGTGGCCGCCGCGCGCCCTCGTCGGGGTTCAGTGGACGTGAGCAGCCCATCTACCGGCCGCTGGGACACGGTCGTGTGCGTCGCCTCGGCGTCCAGAGGCACCGAGAAGGGCGCCGCGTGCACGATGAAGACCCCGGGCACAGCCTGGGGCGGCGCCTTGAGAGGGAGCCTGGCGGCCTTGTGCGCGGAGGAGGCCGGCGCGGACAGCTGGTCGTGCTCGGGCATGTCCCGGCCCCTGGTGTCGCGGCCCGACGGCGGCACGCCCCGGGTGGCTGCGAAAGGGGCACGACGGAACATTGAGTCATTTAGTGTGTGTGTCCCACAGCGGCCCTGTACTTTTGTTTTTTGGCCAGACTGTACTCACCCACACGTCTGAATCGCCAAACAAAAGTACAGGCCCTATGGGACACCTTGCATAGTAGGCTTGCACGCCACGTACGACGCGCTTGTCCCCTCTTTATTATGGGGGATTATTTCAACGGGAGTAAAAATTGATGCATCATTCGAGTGGCCCTGAAGTGGTCGAGGGCAGGCGTCTCGTCGGGGTCTGTAACGGCAGCGGGTGGCCGAGTGAGTGCCGCCGGTGACCCTGCTACTCCCCTGTACCGACAGCGAGCGAGACCCTCGCGCCTGACCTTGCAGGTCAGGTCACCTGGGAGGGGAAGGGGGCAGAACTAGTGCTCGACCAATGCTACTCCTGACCCAGATCACGCAGGGGCTGGTCATGGGGCCGTTGGCCGGGGCGTTCCCTCCCGCCGGCCGTCACTGCTAACGTCAGACACAAGGCTTGGCGATTACCTCGGGTAATTACTGTGGGGCTTGGCGGGGCAGGGTGTGGCGTGTAGGCGGAACTGGGGGGCACTTGTCCACTTAGCGCCCCACCCCCACCTCTCTCCACCCCCATTTAACCCCCACATAAGGCCCAAAGCGGCCCAAAGTAAAGATCTCGAGTAAGATATAATTTGTAAAAGGGGAGGAGGGTAGTTTAACTACCAAACGACTTCCCCCCGCCCCTCCTGATTAGAGCAATCCGTAGCGTGACGTGTGTTAGCTGTGGCAACCACGTTCGCACCTTGGTTTCCCTCACAGTCAAGGAAGAGCGAGGGGGCAACAACTCCCTTTAGAAGTGTACACATGATTCCCGAAATACTTGATTCCCAATAACTCCCAGTGATTCCCGTCTACTTATATTCATTCCTTAGATTTTCTAGTGGTAGAACACGCTTGATTCGACTAGTTTGTATCATTTTCATCAGTTTCCACTTAGTTTAAACGATTTCTGTTGATTTCGATTAATTTTTATCCAGACGACTCCCAGTCAGATGTACACTTCATTCCCGGAGTTATTGCCCTCTCGAGGAAGTGTGAGAAATTCACCTGCCCTCGTGACAAAACGTTGCTAAAGGGAAGCATGTGCTTGAAAAAACCAAAGTACATGAAATATCTCACTCTTGCACGCTGTTATACAACCCGGTCCCGGTGTGGGGGTGCGAGGTTTCCGAAGCCCAAATTGCACCCCCACACCTCCGACGCCACTGACGCAGAACAGTCATTGTCCCTAAATACGGACGTTTTTTTTTAGAGAAAAAGGCCTGTAAAATCTGTAGTTTTGACAACATTGAAAATCGGCGAGGATTATAAAATCTTCGGACCGAGACACACCTACCAACACCTTGAACGGTTTTATCACCTAAGGTGTAAGGGAAGGTGGGGTACATTGGGACGGATTTTTTTGTTTCGCTCTAGATCGTGAACCGTAAAGGCTAGGAAGGGCGCTCTTAGCGCAAATTGTGCATTGATATGTTGTCTATCATATCCCGTAACGTTCCGATTTTTATCGTGACAATTTTTGGCTGTGGACGAATTTTCCCAAAATGTGTCACCTGTCCCAATGTGCCCGGGTACGGGGCACATTGGGACAGGGGCGGGGCACTTTGGGACAGGCCTATTTCTAGGTGTAAAATTGGGCTACAGTCGAGGGACATAAGTTCTGTATGCAATATTTAGTATTTATTAACCATGAACAGGGATTGAACATAAAAATAAAAGATTTGTGGCGCATTTCAGTCACATTTACAAGTCTTTAGCGAGTATGAGTAAAGATCTTATTCTCGTGACACTAAAAAAATAATAAAATCACATTGCTTTGCACTTTTTGGCACCGTAACTAGAATCATTAACCATATCTTGAGAAGGCACAAGCCTGAGATCAACATTAAAACTAAATTAAGTGTTGGTCAAACTTAAAAAAATAAAACAAAAATCACATTTCTTTGCACTTTTGGCACAATAACTAGAATCATTAACCGTCACTTG
>NW_026267483.1:115134-115935 GCF_000697945.3 Frankliniella occidentalis
GTTTACTTTTAAGCCCCATGTATATATCAGGCTTTCATCTTAATGTCCTTCCTGAGAAAAATAGAACTCACCTCATTTTGTAGAAGGTGAAATAAAATGAGAAGACTGTACTTCCAATGTGGCTTCAAGATCATTTAAGCAATTCAATGCACTAAGAATTGCATCAGAAACAACTTCCTTCTCTGCTGAAGTATTACTCTCTGATGAAGGTGTATCTCTCTTTCCTCCATGGGTGTCATTGGAAGAAATACAGATTGCAGCAGCGGGACTCACTGAGGTGTTGATGTCTGTAAAACCATGTATTTTAATCTATTGACATTATATCACAAATAGAGGTCTAGTTTTAATGTTCACTATTATAACCAACACAACAACAATACGGTGTAAAGGGGAAACTGTTTGCAAGACCAACTGTGTATTAGTACAAACTATGTTGAACACTTGAAAGTGAACAAGGGTTGACAGCAGTAATATTACAGCATTGGTTGACACAACAATGGAAATCAGTTTCCCCTTCTTTACTATATACGTGGTTTAAACTGTTTTGTTGTTTATAATTCCAAAAAATGAAAAACAGACCCACAATTAAGAACAAATTGCAAGACTCACCAAGAATATTGATAAAATTAGTTTCTTCATGTATGTGTTGAATAGCATTCACACTTCTAAAGTCTTTAGACCCTGTGCAAACCAGAATATCTCAGGTTAAAAAACTAGGTAGATGTACGCCAGACCACGTCTCGCGTAACAGGCTTCGCGATATCTCACGAAACACTGTTACGCTGCGACGCGCCTGGCATA
>NW_026267483.1:117510-120852 GCF_000697945.3 Frankliniella occidentalis
AAACCAAACGGGGAATAGATTCATTGACTATACTGCCAAATACTTATAGCTCAATTAATAAGCTAAGGCTGACAATAAATCAAAATAAAAAGGTTTACCTGGTGGATATTCATGACAGGATTGGCTATCATCAGAACCATATGTTTGAAGCAGTGAGAGCCCAGAGGTATGCAAATTTAATCCAGAGGGCTGGCCTTTCTGGGCAGCATCCTCACTCTCATTAATTTCTGAACTTTTACTCCAACGCAATGAACGTCGTGATTTGGGAGGAGTATCTGTGCTATGCTGCATTTAAAGACGGACAAAGTCAAATTTATTAGGGACTGGTACGTTATGAAGATTAAAATGCTTGCATTTCACGAGACTCACCTCAAGTAATAACCTTTTTTGATGGCGGAGATGTCAGACCTAGAAAAACGAAACAAAATAATTAAATACATCCAGCAGGTTTTTGAAGTTTCAGTGACATATAAAATGGAAAATATAAGCACTAAATAAACTTACTGTTGTCTGCTATGTTCTCAATATTTACTAAAACTTTCCTTGGAGTGACGCAGGTGACAACTGATTTGGCATTAGAGGGAGTGCATTGTCGATTCTCAACATTTTCCTCATCTTAAACAAGAGAAAACATGTAAGTTTAAACTACAGTATTAATCGATTCGAATAAAACCATGGCGACAGGTGGATGAAATGAACATTACCTAGTTTCGTAGCAAATTTCTTGTATCCAGGCTCGTCATCATTTATGGGGCAGGGACTCTCTGCAATGTTATTCCTGTCCAAGATATCTGAAATGAAAAAACAAACAGCTTGATTGATTGTGATTAAAATAAAAACACATTGGTTAAAGGAGCTGATTAGAAAAAAATGAAAAAAGCTAGGTAAGGAAATAAGACTAAGTACGTTTTATCTTGAAATCTCAATGAACATTCGCCACGAAGATCGAGCAGTAAACAAAGAGTAAACGACAACAGAAAAAACAGAAATCTTACAATTGAAACAGAGTATTGTGTCCAAATTTTAATGATAAATGGCCGGGAGGTGACACACACTATCGATACATTTTGAGCTTACCATTATTCCATTCGTTTTGTCCATGTATGCCTGTCGCCCCATTTCAGCGAGCTTACGGGAGCGTGCTGGTGTCTGAAACTTTCGCTTTCCTGTCATTTTTATATATTACACACCTAACCGAAAAATGCCAGCCGGCCAGCCTCGAGACGCTGAGACGCCACTTAGCCTCACTCGACGCACTCCTTGTACTGCTGCCGCTCCGCGAGGAGCGCCTGAGTCGGTGGCGTAGGTACATGCGTCGTTGTTCACGCGTCGTGACCCGAGCGGCTCGCACATCCGCCTATGTTGCGGGCCGCGATACCACTGTCGTGTAGATCCGTCGCTTTGTTTTTCATCAATTTGAAGGCTTTACAATTTTTGTTCGATTTTTTGGTGACTATAGCTAGAAAGTATGGGTCTTAATTGATAGTGTAGCGTCAAAATCTCAAAATCGCCAAAATGTTGGTTACGGCGTTTTTGAGCGACCGCTTTCTGATCCGTCGTTGTTCAGCGACCGCTTTCTGATCCGTCGTTGTTCAGCGACTGCTTTCTGATCCGTCGTTGTTCAGCGATCCGCCTTTATTGCACGGATGCGTCGATCTCAATTTGATTGAGAATGGGGAAATAAGTTGCAATGCGAGTTTGCCCTGATGTCTGTTTTCCTAATGCATTTCTTCTACGTTGAAGCCTGCTGTTCTGGTCAAGGGATTTATTACATTTTAGTGGTACAGTAACAGGGGGATAAGATGGACTGGAATCCTCTCCACTTCTCCCCAAACTTAAAAATTTAGCTAGTAAAGCTGAAGCCACACCATCATTTGTTTTGAAAAGACTGATTGGCCAAATGAAAGATACGGTTTCAGCTTTACTAACTTCACCAAGACTAAATCCATCAGTGCTACACAAGTTCACACATGCCTAGCAAAACCATTCACAAGCCCACATGAACTAAGATCATTCATGAAAATAAATTGAATGACAAGCTTTGATTAAACCTTGATGTTAAATAGCAGAATAGGACCAAACAGGTTTTACACAACCTTATACTGCTATACAAATTGGTGAAAAGTCACTAGCACACTATCAAAAATTGAGCAGAATATTCAACAAACCCAGCTAACACATATCAAATTGGTAATTAAAAACAATGAACTTGGTGTTGGACTCAAAGTGTGGCCATGTGGTCGTGAGCAAGGTTAGACATACCGAAGCACATGTCATTTACATGACGAACTACACTGATAACAAAGCTGTAACGAAGTACAGTTTGCCTACAGTCCGTCCTGTATATTAAATGTACGGCCCGGAATGTAAAGATATTGACAGTACTTTACTGAAATTACGGTACCTCCTGTACGGAGTGGACCGTAATCAAAGTAGTAACAAATTGACAGAGCTCACTGTAGAATTTACTGTAGGTTTTTTTAACAGTGCGGGTACTTACGATTGTGGATTTGGAGAACGGAGCACGATGAATGAATGGCAAGTGCTAACCAACACGACAGCTTGGACGAAGACGACAGTACTTGACAGCCGGTAGACTCGCAATAACAATATTGTGCTCTTCGCGCTCCGTCCCTGACTTTAACCAATAGTTTGGCTATGAAACTCACATTCATTCATGCATGCGGCCTAGGTATCGTTGTTCTTTTGTTTTGAACAAAAGAACAATGACATCACTGGCCGCAGGACGCACGCGACATTTCATAACCACAAGATAAATAAACTAGTCGTCTGTCGTATCAGTGATTGACAAGTTCAAAAACTAATGTTACATTGTTAATAATTACCTGTCAAACTAATAATTACTTGGATTTACTTTTATAAAATATATCCCAAAAGGATTTCCTTGCTGTTAACTGTTTATGATTGTTAATTTGATGTAGCCTAGTAATGGGAAAACCTTTTAAGGCAAGGCCACACAATGTCTTGCACCTAGAAAGTGCAACATATGTGAGGCCAATCGAGAACTCCCTGTCACCAATATCTGTATGAACCTAATTTTTTTTCCAAAATTAATTTTTATTTTTTATTTACATATTTTGCATACAATATATTACATTACTTACATTGTTCAAAGTTATTCCTTGTGATTTATGAATTGTTATGGCGAAAGCCAAAGTCAATGGAAACTGTGTTCTAGTACAACTAATGCCATCTTTTGATTGGCAGGACGACGTAACAGGTGGAATAGGAACTACTTGTGTTTCATTATCTAAAAATGGTCCTTTGTAACCTTCAAATTTACAAATGATTGAATAGGGCTGGTGTTCTGGTGCATTTTCA
>NW_026267483.1:120982-123984 GCF_000697945.3 Frankliniella occidentalis
TAGGAACTACTTGTGTTTCATTATCTAAAAATGGTCCTTTGTAACCTTCAAATTTACAAATGATTGAATAGGGCTGGTGTTCTGGTGCATTTTCAGAGCTCCTATACAGAATGTCAACCACTTGTCCAATAGAGCCATTTACCAGTCCACTTTCTGTCCACAAGTTTCTTGTCAGCATTACTTTCGCTCCTACTCCTAAATGAACAAATACAGCAAGAGAAAGTGCATTTGAGGTAAGCACTTTTGTCAGTATTTTCCATAGTTGTCACATTTAGAGTTTTACAGTTCTCAAGTTTTTTAACATAATCTGCACTGAAATCATGTTTTGATGAATGATCTATGAGCAACTTTTTGATAGTTTTTACTTTATGAGGTAAATCCAAACTAACAACCATTTCATGGCGAGCTTTCTTGGGGGGACTTTTCTTGAATAACGGCCAAGATGCCACATTCTTTCCCAGAGAAACATCTTGCTCCTTGTGGTTCCTATTGACATAAGACACTAATGCTCTTATAGTTTTCTTGTCACCGGGCTTGAACTTAAATTCACTAGCAGTTTGTTTGCCAATGTAAAGATGCACATCTTGAGCTGCCACATTTTTCAGTAAACTGCCACTGGTCACATCTTCTACAATCTCGCCAAAATCAACGGCTTCATCAAATGCTTTAATTGCATGATATGAATTAAACCCGCTCTCATGGAGAAGTCTTGGAATGTAGCCCAGCTCAGCCCGCATCCCTTTTATAATTTCATTCCACAAAGGGAGTTTGTTGTGGAAATCCTGTGAAAAACAATTATATAAGAACAGATCAAATAGGTAACACTCAAAACTTTTTACTAATGAATTTTAAGGACTTACTGAATCTCCTTTCTCGGGGTTTTGTGATGCATTTGTCTGGTTTAACTGCAATTGCTGTACCGAAAAGTCGTGAGTAGTAATTTGAAAAATAAAACAAAGTTTCAATTGAAAGTCACATTTAGTCATTCTTTACCTCTGCCCCAGTTGCACCTGGGGTTCGACCTGGATCTACGCTATCATCTTTTGGATCCATTCTCCAAGTTCAACGCACTGCGTACCTGCAAAACATCAAACATTTTGATAAAATACGAATCATTGTGAAGTGTTTGGAACTAAAACGAATCCTAACCTAAACTAAACTTGCTCTACACACCACAAGTTATTTTTATCGTAAAATACGGGTCAACAGTTGTAGACACGAGTTAATCAACAGTTTACACACAAGTACAGCTCACCAGTTATCGAAGACATGCATACCTCCAAAGGCTGAATATAGTTTTACACAGTTGTTGCTCGAGTTGGGGAATACATTGTCGCGTGAAGAGGCACCAGTTGAGCCAACGTCAACGCCAACAACGAACAACACCCGTAACGAAGCCGAATTGTAACGGCGAAACCGAAGGAGGCACGGACAAAAATGGCGCGAAATTCGATTGACAAGTATCGACTGTCGACACCTGCGTACCGCACGAAGTGCATTTGTGATTCGTTTGAAGGTTGGGATTTGATGGGATTGGGCCGGATTGGAGTGGGATTAGAGAAGATTTGAAGGGATTCGGATAGGATTTGAGGGATTTGAGGGAGATTCTCGCGGATTGGAAGAGATTTTTAGACATTCTGAAGGATTGGCGGGATTGGAGGGATTCAAACGGATTGGTGAGGATTGGAAGGGATTGGAGAGATTGGGACCGATTAAAAACGGATTGCTTGAGGAGGTGTACACGGATTTTCGAAGTTATGCACCCCTCGGGCCAGCCAGGAGCGCCACCATTATCATACGCATCGGCAGTCGGCGAGGCGGTAGAGATGTGCGGGGCTAGCAACGACTCTACACATTCGGATCAGAGCGGGGCAATGCAAATCAGATGTGCTGCGGGGCAACACACGACATGAGCGGTTGTAATTGCTCAGTCATGCTGGAGGCATCGTCCGACAACGCGGCGGATAACGTGTGGAAGGACCTCGAGCTCTCCACCACCGTTGAGGAGATAGATGTAAGTGTGTGTAAGCATGTGTGTCAAGGTGGCGCAGGGCCGGCAGGGTGAGCAGCGCCAGGGTGGAGGCCCTGGAGCTGGCGGTGTACGGGCGGTGTATGTGTGAGCAGGGGCGGGCGCTACAGCTTCTCGAGGTGCGTGTCTCATAACTTTCTGTTTGTTCCAGGACTGCCCTCTCGCCGCCGCCCTAAGGGCCGAGGACACCATTCTGGCGGAGTCGGCGTGCCCGCCTCCCAGCGAGCAGTGGAACCATGACGTGGCCGTCAATGTAAGTCATCTTCTACCCTCCACATGCTTGCGTTCCTCTTATTGTGTGGTTGATCACATTTTTCTTCTGCAGCTGGAGCTCCCATTCTTTTCATTTGAGGCCGGTCCGCCTATGGACCAAAGTACTCCTATGAAGGAGCCGCCAGGATGTGCTCCACCCCCACCGCGCATGGCGGCCCTGGACCCGACTGCAGGCCGTGCACACACAGCCCCGGGAAAGGCCAGCCCTGATGGTAAATTGTGAATGAGAACAACTTGTCCTACAGCTCATGCAGCCTGGTCATGCAATGCTCTAATTGATTTTTGTTTGTTTCAGAGGACAGCTCTTCTGACGATGAAGATGATGAAGTCTGATTCATTCTTTTTTTTTATTTTACATCTGATGTTTGTTTGTTCAGATATATTTTTTTTCCTACTGAATCTGATTTTTTCTTTCATGTTCCTTATTCCACTGGCATCACAAAATAGTTAGTGTATCACATCTTGTATTTTTTAATGAGCTCTTTAACAAAAACTTTTTCGGCTGAAGAACCGTCAAGTGTTTGCTTTTAAAATCTCAACTCTGAACAGAAATAAAGTAATTCCACTCATATTTTTTAAAACTTAGCAAATGAATGTTAATATTTCCAATGAGTTTTGGTATAACATTCTAATAACAACACAATGTAGCTAGAGTTGGATAAACTAGGTAGATGTACGCCAGACCACGTCTCGCGTAACA
>NW_026267483.1:125253-136143 GCF_000697945.3 Frankliniella occidentalis
AATGAGTCATATTCATGATGACTCACCTGTACCGCGTGCTGACGCATCGTATGTCCTTATCGGTGCACCGCCAGATGCTGAACTTGGGAATTCCACACCTCTACTGTTTAGCAGTGTTGTCATCTAATTCTGGTTCTGGTTTCACCTTAGCAGCGGAATAGTCCAATAACGTGCAAAATGTCGCGCAGTACGGGGGCGCCCCAATTGTCCGAACCTAATGTATCTATTTTAGTAAATAAAATAACTGAAGTAGTTAATTACATAATGTTATTTTATTTAGTGTCAGTTGTTGAAATAAGAGCTAAAACAGGTACAGATAACATCAGGAGGGCAAGCGAAGGTGCCTAACTGCAGTTCCGGGTTCCGGGCCTGGAAAAGGGTAAGGGAAATAACTTACGCTATTTCACTAACTTAAGTAAATTAACTTATATTTGAATAAGTCTTTGTTCGCGCAACGCCGTCGAGCGGCTGGGGTGCGCCAAGACTCTTGGATCTGTTCGGCTCGGCAAGGCCAGCCTTCGGTGTGTCAATGCCAAACACCCCAGTGGAACGCCAGGTTAATAATGAATTCTAATATTATATTCTAAAGCTTTGCAGTTGATAAACATTACAGGTTGGGGAAGCAGGTAAATATAAACAATACAATCAAAGTATCAATAGATAAAAAGAATTGGATTAACAATATTTTCTAAAAACAGGCATTAACAACCATGATTAAGAAACAATGTAACAATTGGTAATGTGAAGAACGGAAGTACCCAACAGAAAACGTAAATGGAAGTAACTAATACACCCTTTTGTTTTTCACAGGTGCAAAGATCAAGAACAAACCTGGGCAGTTCGAATTGGTTAAAAAGCACATCAAAGACTTCTCAGGAAAACAACGTTTTTACAACACTATGTCAATGAATTTTCAATTATTTAAATTCGCAGGTTCAGACAGATTGATGCAGAATACTGAATATAAAATATCGCAGAGGATAAGCAACAAGCAAGGTAAGCTAACATACAATTTTGTACAACGTTTTGTAGTTGTAATAATCGACATCCAAGTATTTGTTTCAGCAAGATGGCACAGAGTAGTAATAATCAACCAGCCAAGTAAAAACAGCAGAATTAATATTGTTGTAACATCAAAGAATTTATAGTTAATTAATGAAGAAATGGGTATTTAAATGGCTTGTTAAACGGACAGCTAATGTAAACAATAAGGTATGGCAAAGTCTTAGAATGTAATAGATTTCACGACACTCAAAGAATCATTAAGCGGGCAAGAACATATCTCACAGCATTCAGGGCGCAAATCAGTCAGTGCAAAAATCAAACAAGGCAAACAAACATTGTATACAAACCATGTAACAATTAATAAAGAGCACTGTCAAACATTCAACAACTGGGCACACTACAATAAGTGTGGATACAGAGTTCACGAAACGCAAGGATGATTTTCAGGCAAGGCGTGATTTTTCACGCCAGGCGTGATTTTTCACGCTTCGTAAGCTTCACACAGCCAATCAGGAACCGACTTTCATCACGCCTAGCGCGAAAATCACGCTCGCGTTTTGGGAACTCTGTATCTACGCTAAGGGGCCGTTCACAAATTACGTCACGCAAATTTCGGGTGGTTTTGACTCCCCCCCTCCCCCACGTCACGCGGCTAACCTAACCTTCTAATGCTTTTAGGATAGGACCGTCACGCGGGCAGAGACCCCCTCCCTCCCCTCAGATGCGTGACGTAATTTGTGAACGGCCCCTAATGAACCCAACAAGACGTTGGAAGAACATGTATACTTTGATATCAGGAACACTGCCGAAAACATTAGGTAAGGGGCGTCCCCCAAGAGGAATAAGTCATAATAATTGCAAGAGCAAGAAACGTATAAATTTAGGCGTCAACAAGCCCTCTCATAAAAGAAAATAATAATCAGATCACTATAACCAGTGAGAATTAAGGAGCATCGAACAAAAATCGAGCACAATAGCAATAAGTAACCCATAAACGAGGGATTGCAAAATGCATCATTGAAATACAGGCAGGCGTTCAGAAACGAACGTACACGTGCAAAGCACGGACAGTGCTAAGCTTCTAAAAACAAATACAAATTACAGAAGTACAACAAATACAAATTTAAATAAACCCTTGGCCAAGGAATAAATGAATAAAAGAGTGCACTCACCAATGAGGCCTGTGCGGCGGCGCTGCTTCCAGCTCCTGCCGCTAGGGCGCAGCACGCTCTAAGACCACTATGAGCAATAAACCGGTCAGGTGCGCCTATCAGGTGGACCATACACGTTTGAAACCAACAATAACTTGAATAGGATTACTTTTCAAGTGAAAGTACGACTTGATGTAATTGCAAAATCTAACCCAAACGCCTATTTTAAGCGAACGATTTCTCATAGTGGACTCGGAGCGTGCTGCGCCCTGGCGGTCGGAGCTGGAAGCAGCGCTGCTGCTCAGGCCTCATTGGACGTACTCACGCGTGGTATTAGAACGCTCACCAGGAGGAGACGAGTTTCTGACCGTGTCGCGCTCCGCAGTTCCACTCGGGAAAACACAAAGAAAAGGGCGTCCATCAGGCACCTTGGAAAGCGGTCCGAAAACAACGTCACGCCGGCGGGGCGGCACCCACCGGAAGTTTCCGACGCGGACGAGGGACGAAGAACAAGATCTTCTGTACGGCCCACGTGGTGAAGATGGTCATGGTGAAATAAGTGGCAGCAGGGGCTCAGAGGCAGGGCGATGGGGTGTACTAGCCCATCACGGGTCAGCCAGCGCTCAAACGTACGGTAGACTCCCGAGCACTGCCACTACAACATAGCTAAAATGTGTCAATGGTCTTCCAAGGAAATATCGCCCAATAAAGATCTTATTCTGATTCAAAACTCCCAAATGTATGTCTTCTGTTATTCATTTCCCTCAAACATCATCAAAATGACAATTAAACACTGTTTCGTGATCGACTATAATGTTTCTGGGTGGTGACGTGATCTGCATCTCACGAAAACATTTTGTATACGAACAAGCAGACAACAGCAGATGACACTTGGAAAAGTTCGTGACAGCCGCACACACGTGTACATGTTTTACTTTAATTTACTGTTGGAAGTTGTGGAAAACCATGCCACATCGCTGCTTTGTGAAGGGATGCCACAGCAGCGATTGTGGTCCCGTTTAAAAATAATGTAAAGCTCCACAAATTTCCCACAGATGTGGAGAGGTAAAGTAGTCAATCAAGAGCCACACATGAATTACTGGTTTGCGATATATTTTCAAACAAGCACAATGACAATCACAAGTAATTTCAATTGCAGTCGTAAAATGTGGGTGATGTTGTTAGGGAATGAAGAAAACCTTGAGATTGACTCCACAAAATTAATTTATCGGTATGTTTGTAGGGAGCATCTTTTACCTTCACAATATTTTAATAAATTCATGACGACCCTGAAGAGAATGGCCTTTCGAGACCAAAACTTGCCTCCAGCCCTCTCCTCTGCAGTTATGCTGAAATATCCAGTGACTTCCACAACACAGCATGAACTAGGTAACATATTTTGAAAGGGACATTCATCACATAACTTCTTATCTTTGGACATGCAGTCACAGAACCAGTTTGTTTTTCAGCTGCTGAGAGTACTACAGGTCTGCCAGAGAGGAAAAGATCACCCTCCCCTGGGCCCTGTCCAACAAAAGGTTGCCTCAATAATTTACACACAGTAATAATTATAAAACAGTAGATACATGTTTGTTTACTTGCATACAATTGGTGTTCACAGCAAAGCGCGAGGGGGCCACCACTCCTGAAATCATGTGTACGCCCTCCCTGAAATCCTCCCGAAATCATTTGAAATCCACCTGCAATCATGAAATCATGCGTAATCGGCCAGCAAATTTTAGTCTGAAATCCTTAGAAGGTCATGTAAAAACCGCCGGAATCTTGTGAAATCCGCCGAAATCCGGTAAAATCCGCTGAAATCATCTGTAATCCTTCAAATCAGACATAATCTGCCGGCAGGTTTTAGCGTGAAATCTTCTAAAATAATATGCGAAATCCGTGAAATCATGTGAAATCACGCAATCTTTGCAATCATGTGTACATCCAAAGAGAGAAAGGTGGCCCCCTCGGCAAAGCGTCTGGCGAGGGAAGACCTCTCAGGTGACATAACTGCTGCTCCTGTCAACGTGCCAGATGTTCCTTCTGCTCCTACTGAGCCTGATGTCTAGATAGAGGATTCAGTTTTAGAACTGACAAGACCAGAGGCAGCTGGACTGAAAACACCAGAGGCAGTTGGTTAGTTTAAATTTGCACAAAGTTTTGGGACAATCACAAGGGGATTTACTTAAATCGACACTTGAAACGTACAAGCACGGAGTTCGTGGAGTCTCCGTATAAACCCGTAGTTCCAGGCAGATCCGTACAGACACGCAGTTCAGCGGGTCCCCTTATAACGTCGTAAGTGCTTGAAAGTCACTTCTGAGGTATAGCGCTTCAAAGTTTTAGATTTACATTGCGCCTTATGGCCGGCTGGATTTTCAAACCAGAATTACTCTTGAACTAATTGACATATCGAAATGCGGTTTTCGCTGATCGATAGCCATTGGTTTCCTCTATCCGACGCACGTCATAACTCGAAATTTTCAAAAACCATACTTACGACGCTATACGGCGGCCTGCTGAACTCCGTGTTTGTACCGAGCCCCCGCGAACTGCGTGTTTATACGGAGCCTCCACGAACTCCGTGTGTATAGGTTTCAGGTGTCGAAATGTGAAATAGACAATGAGAAATAGTACAGTCAAAATGTCACTGCAGACTCATTTCACCATTCCTTCTGGATAGAAGCTAGACGGAAGCTATCCAAGTGGGTTTTTATTAGAAAATCCACTGGTGGTCACCATGTTCCAACCTGCATTTTAGGTTTCATTGAAAGTCTGACTGGCCTGGGGCTTGTGTGGAACAAACTAAAGTCGTTAGGTTGTGACACATTAATACTGAGGTACACCAACCAAGACCCTCTTGAAAATTACTTTCGGGGACTGCGCTCGAGTAATGGCAATAATACGGATCCTACTGTTCCCCAACTCAGATGCGAAAACAGCAATCGCATGTAACATCCTATCAATTGGTATCCTATCAATTGGTAGAAAGGGGAACTGTGAAGATGATGCTTGTGACTTCCTGGTGCAGCTGGAAGCAATGTTAAATGAAGCCAGCAGTGAGATGGAGGGTCCTCAGGGTCCCGAAGGATCATTCCTCCAGAGAGGACATCGCCCTGCGCAGCAGCCCGCACCAACAGCAACAAACAAGTTTATGAGACCGACTCAATCATTGAACTGTGCTACAATTTGTAGTAAATTATTAATTTCTGTACACCGCTGTGAACAATGTACGAAAGGTTTATGAAGACTCCCAAGACTTTGTACTTCAGTTGCTTCAGGAAACTTCTTCAGATAAGCCTTCTCCAAATGTGACCAAATTTTTATATAATGGCTCAGAAAGTTTAAGACAAACAGTGGCAGCAAGTAGGATCCAAAGTTGGCATAAAGGCTATTGTATCTGATTTCCTTGCAGGACTTATCAACTGGCTCACCTGCAGTCCACACAAGGATCACATTAAAACTTGTCCCCTAAACATGGTTGTTGTGGGAATATTTCACTTAAAGTGCAAGCAATACAACACGTCAGTACGGGAGAGGCGAGTGAAGCAGACTAGGCAGGAAAAGCTATCTAATAAATCAAAAAATGTTGACGTTGATCGGGATCTTGATGAAATCATCATTTAATTGATTGCATTTCATGTACTTACAGACTCAGAACAGCCACCTCAATTTGCTACGACTAACCCCGTTTGCTCAGTCCAACCTCTGAAAACTCGAGAATATGTAAGTTACTTTGTTATGATAAAATACTCCAACATTAGCACATATTCAAATTATTGCAAACCTAAAATACATATCTTGATTTCCAGGTGTTGTCTGTTGTCACTAAACCTGAGAGATCTCAAAATCTTGACGAAGTCGTGGGGGTTGAACCGTTACTCGGGATTGAACAAGGAGGGTTGCTTGAGAACATCTAGAAAATTTAGAAAAATGACGAAAGGGAATAAATTTCTCCTGTCTCCAAAATTTACGGAATCAGCCGGTTGCCATTCATTCCAGTGACCTCCATGTAACCCAGAATATCTACTGCATTCAACCATGCTTTATAACCACCTCCACACTATTCCTCTTTTCTTTTCTCAGCCGATACTGCACTTTTCCACCACAAGTTTGTTTTGTTCCCTTGTCCCGCGGTGGCGACAGGTACACACACACGAGCGCGAAAATGGGTAGTTTCGTCGAAAAATCTAAATCAAGAATCTATCTTGAAAGCAGATGATACAAATTTAAGAATAGGGCTGTTTTCTAATTTTCCCTCATGTTTAGGTGTAATTTTTTTATGGCTGCTTGTTATTACTTGCAATTTTGTAATTCGGCGTACTACGTTAATGAGATGAGGGCAGAGCAGAGCGGCCGGCGTCGGGGGCCTTTACATCGATACTAGGCGACACTCGGACAGCCACTCACTGATTCCCCTAGCGCCAAATAAATTGTTTTCTGGTCTCTGCTTGGTTCTCTGTCCTTATCGAGAGTTAAAGCAAGCTGACACCTTAGAGTTACTTATATATTCTTTGTGTTTAGTCAAAAGGTTTTAAAGGTATCATCTGCTAAAAAGCACTCTAGCGCCCAAACGGTGCAAGATAGAGCCAAACGGACAAAAGTTGCGGTCAAAGGGTTTTACTTTCACGAGTTACCCCTTAGGAGATCATAATATGAATACTTTTTGCCTACTTTTTGGACTAACAGCTATTTCTTTGTTACCCCCTTTCACCCCCTTAGGGGTGGTTGCCAGGATTTGCACCAGGCGTTGCGTTCTCCAGTAGTGACTCCTAAGATACCCTGAAATTTGTAGACCTCTAGCTTATCTCCTTCCTCTTACACGGACGACAGACAGACGGACACAAGAGCAGTTGCGTAAGCCCGCTTTAATGTGTTTTAAAAGCAGAAGGGCGGGCTAAAAATGAAAAATAATCAGCTGGGTGGTGGCCACAAGGCAATGCATGTTCCAGCAGTGTTCGGTAAACGGCACCGGAAGCACACTAGGACGAAAACGGAAATTTAGAGTCAAAAAAGTCTAGAGCATTCGGATTGGTACCAAAAGTCGTACCCAAAGATTTTAGAGTCTGCTAAGCCACTTTTTTTGTCCGTTGGCACCTCCAGGGTCACCATGGGGCCCTGCAGTCATCGTCGAGGACATCGTAATGCCGCCGTTGACGTCCATTGTCAAAATTGGTACCCAGCGGTATTCGGGTATTCTGAAGCCATTCCCGGGGCTTTTTTTGCAATTTTTGTGGGTCTGGTATATCTTTTTGACGTCCTGGAAAAGCTCATGAAGTCCACAAACGGAGTAAAAGGTGAAGAAAATTGGAAGTTTTTAACCGTTACTTAAAATCAGGGTATATTTTATATATTGCAAACGAGACGATTAAAAATATGTGTGTGTACGCTCTGTAGCTCTTCATGCAAGGACCATTCAATTCGCGACAGGACGAAAATGCCTGCGTTTGTTTGGTTGGGTTATCTTAGGTTACTATGGGTTAGCGATTTTCCTTATCAGAATCGTGCATTAGGTCTGTCTCAGTCTAACTTCATCGAAACCTAACCCAAAATAACCAATGATAACTCATTGTAACGTAAGTTTGCACCCCTTGTCAAAAAAGAGTTTTTTGCTCCTTTTACTGCCATTGTGAGAAAGACCCGCTACATTTCGCTACACGTGACAATATGGCCCTGAAATTACGTCAGGTCAACTAGCCTCTAACGGTAGACCGTCCACCGCTTGCAAAAAGTTTCTTGAATTTTGGAGCACCGGGTCTTAATCGATTCTCTATCGAAAACTAAGAGTTACGTGTCTCGGCGATTTTTGATTTTTGAAAAATTAGACAGTGCGCCGCCCTCTTGAAGTTTTGACATTTTTCCCAATTACCTAAAGTTCTTCAAATGCTTATAAAATCGGCCCCAATCGCTCAATTTCGACGGGACAGGTCTCTTTGGATTCAGTAAATACCAAGGAACAAGAAAATGCCCCCCCCCCTCCCTGAGCCCTCTGGGGTGTGTTGCCTGTCCTCAAGGAAGGGGGTCTGAAATGAGCCAACTCAGTCAAAACGGTCCTTTTTTCGATGGTTTCCGTCCTCTTGCATGGATTGAGTCGTCATCCGAGGACGTTTTAATGGCCGAATAAGTTGGTATGATGTGTGTCTATGCAGGAACACCGGCGACCGAGTTTTGTCGGTCCGACCTAGCGGTGGACGGTCTACTCTAACGGTCACGGAGGTGTTCACCAGTATTTGCATCTTAACAAGAGTTCAATATTGAACGAAAGCAGTAGGGCCAAAACCGTAAAAGTGAAGCTCGTGAGACTCCTTGGACCTATCTCTTTCCAACAATATCATATTCAAAAGCATTATCTTCTCGTAATTAGCGTAAATTCTGGCTTTTTCGGACCCCTTGCACAGTTCGAGCAAAAGTATTTAATTTTGACTGATTTTGAGGCCTATTTTTGCACTGAAATCGGCAACACACGTGTCTGACAAGAACGGGAGAAAGAGCTTTGGTCCTTTCTGAACAGCACGGTTGGCTGAACTCTAAACTCACTCTAAAGAAATCACCTTTATGACCCTAAATTTCCTTTTTCGCCCCAGTATGGGACGGTGTTCCCACGAACAACCCACTTCTACGACCAGATCAAAGCCATTTGGTTCCACTGAAAACGGGTTGGCGTCTTTTGACACCAAAACATTGGCGTCTTATGACGCCAAATTTTGGCGTCCTATGACGCCATATTCTTAAAGACGCCAAAATTTGGCGTTCTATAGAGGACGCCAATATTTTGGCGTCATAAGACGCCAACCCATTTACAGTGCGGTTTCCGTAGCTAACCCTTTTTTCCGCGGTCACAAGTCGACTAAACTCTTTTCAGATGTCCACAATTTTTAGTTGTGTCATTAGGAAAAATGAAAAGGGGTCTAAGTCGATTAACTGTTTATACAGTGTAGCGTGTTGAGTGCAGGTCACCAACATGCCTAGTCAGTATTTTTAGTGGCTTCGTTCGGGTGATTATAGATGTCGTTCTTTGAATTGCTATCAGGCATTTGAGCACAGATGGACGTAGTATAAAGGAACGTCAGTTTCTTCCGGCGGCACAAAGCCGATCTGCTGACAGCTCACGATGGCGCTGAAGTTTGTTGTCCTGGCCCTTGCCATAACCACCGTAAGTTCCACGCTTATGAGAAAAGGGTCCTTTGTATTCATTTTAATTTCTGACTAGCGAAGCATTCGGTAATAGTATAGAACAGTGACTCAGAGCCGATTAGTCACTCTTCTATACCATTGGAAAGGGCTTTTTGAGAATAATCCCGAACACTTTCAATTTATTGGCGCTCTAGTCTGGTTTACCGGAAAATTAAATAAATATACGTCGCCGCTCTTCAGGCGGACTTTGAACACGACAGAATAACTTACGTTTACGGCTAGTCCTGACATTGATCGGGCCGGCTGGGTTTTTTAAAATATTGCTCATGGATCAAAGACTACGCCTGATTCAAAATATTGGCATAGAAGAGTGACTCATCGGCTCTGAGTCACTGTTCTATACTATTACCAAGCGTTCCTTAAATGTAAATGAAATCTCAACAATGGAGGCATGATGTGTTAGGTGAGAAAGAAATCGTGCGTTAATACTTAAATAGGTCTCACCTGCAAGGGAGGGCTTTACGCGGTGATACAGTCAGATTTCAATGGTGCTTGAAAGCGTTGTTGTTTGCACCCCTAGATAAGGCTTGGCACTGGTTTTAGCAGGCTGTAAAGGGTCTATAGGGTATTTTATGTGAATTTCAACAAAAATTCCACTAATTCATTGGTTTCTTGACGTCTTTACATGCGCATGTCTGCAGAACCATTTGGGCTACAGTGCCTGGATTTTGCAGGAAATAATCTTCCAGTGAGCACTTTCCATAAAAAATATTTTAACAAAATCAGTGGTGGTCACCAAAAGGTTCCAGGGATCGTATAGCTTACTCTTCTGGGCCACTCTTTGCGACCCTTTTCGACTTCGTTCTCATTTTCTACGACTCTAGAACGTGCCGAGTTAGGATTTTCCTCAAAATCTGGGCGCTGTAGCTCAAACTGTTCTGGAGATGTGTGATGTAAAGTTGATAAATAACATGCAATATATTTGGTCAATTTTTAATTAATTGCATTTTTAGTCAAGAATAAAATATGATATCAATAAATTGAGATCTTTATTACCAACCCTTTCAAGTCAGAATGAAGGACAGGTGGGGTTACTAACACACGCCTGAATCGAGAAAAGCTAATGTCAGTAAAAAGCAGAGCGTACGACCAAGGCTTTCATTAAAAATCGGAAATTAACATTTATGTTCATGTGTGAACACTTATGCATGCTGTGCTGCTTACAACTGCAATATCAGACGTTATAATAGAACGGCCTATGATATGAATATAATTTCAGTGACTAACGACTGCTTTTCTTTTACAGGTATCCTGCGCACCTGGAGCACGCGTTAGTATTCTCCTGATGCTTTTATGCACTTACAGCAAAATTGGTTATTAGGCTGAGATACAACTATTTATAGTGAGGGGCAAATTGTTGACTGATTGCCATTCACAAAGATCGTCCGATCTTGCAACTACGCGTATTTGTCCTCCACCCTCCCACGTTCTCATTTCCTCACGGAGTCGTTTAAGTAGAATTTCAAGCAAACGGAATATGGATTACAAACTATCCGTAATACGAATGTGGATAATTTGATCCGTATGACAAACATGCCTT
>NW_026267483.1:136523-137014 GCF_000697945.3 Frankliniella occidentalis
TGCGTCAAGAAAACGACGCGCTCGTTAGAACACTAATATTTTGGCAGGGTGGTCTTCTTTTAGTGCATTTTCCAATGAAAAACATTGCCGAAAAATCACCCCCCAACCTCACCCCCTCTTCTGAGTTCGTTGTTTCAAAATAGATTGATGTCTGCAGCAATCTGGAAATGACCTAACACGAGCCAACGTGGACGAGCTAAGGGACCGCGTAGACGCGTGTACGAAGGGCGTCCCCGGTCAGTCACCTATCGGCTCATTCGACACAACCGGTGTTGACGACTGTATCGGCGACGCCATCACATTTGTACGCAGGCGACGCAACGCTGACCCCAGCAAGGTCATCACGTCGCTGCCTGAATGCTTCCAATCCGTGGGAGTGAAGGAGTCTGACATCCAGCCTGTCACGCAATGTCTGCAGACCAACATTCCGCTGCCCTGGACATACATTGTAAGTCCATTTTATCCCGAAAAACGAGATGATAGACAGCGTT
>NW_026267483.1:138269-141576 GCF_000697945.3 Frankliniella occidentalis
TCAGAGTCCCTCGGATAAGTTTACATCTATATTTTTGTATTTTTGTGTAATTTGCTGTAAAAATGAAAAAAAAAGTGTGCATGCTTACCCTGCTGGTACTGTATTAGACGCTTACACGGTACATCATGTTGCATTGCGTGAGTTGTTTACTGGCACCCTTGCGCAGTTGCCAACGTCGCATAGTCTCAAACCTAATTCAGTTTCCAACGTCGTCGCAGACCTTGTGGAGTTGCCAACGCCGTACAGTGCGTGGCAAATCTCGTATGGTAACGAACCCGCGCAGCTGCAAACCTTGCGCAGTTACAAACCATCCGCAGCTAAAAACGACTTCATTTGCCTTGCGCAGCTTCAAAAGGTCCACTCTGCCTAACAGGATCTTTGATGGCAATAAATCGCTATGTCAAGTAGTCAACTTGGGGTCAGTACTGGGAGTGTAAAAGCAGGAAGGCGCTGTTATCATGTTTCTTTCTTGCAGGAGGGTAATAAATACTACACCCTGGTGGATGCGGTGTGGCACCAGTTCGCCCTCCAGGACTGTATCGACGGAAACGTTGACCCCGATAGCATCTGCACAAACCTGGCATACTCCAACTTTGCCCGCGGAGCTGAAGTTGACGCCGTTGCCACGAATCTATCTGAGTGCCTGGTGAGAATCCGCGCTGACAAAGACGATGCGACGCAAGCTCTCCAGTGTTTCAGCTCGGAAGCCCACGACCCTGCCGTTGAGGCCCGCGCGAAAGAGTACCTCCAATATTGAAGTCGTATTTTAAGGCACCCTGCCCTCAATGATGTAAAACGATGTAAAAGATTTAAGATGGACGTCAGCACTTAGTTTTCTTCACCACATGGCTTATCGCTTCTTTAAAAAGCAAATGCCAGAGACGTGACACAAAACGATACTGTCAGAAATTGTTAATCTGTAATAAAGTAAAATTGAGTCGAATTCCATTTCAAAAATACCAAATCAAACATTGCACTATGTAGAATACTCCCACGAATCAAGGTTTGAAAAATGTGAGGTCAATTAATTACCCGGGACCTCTGTAGTCAACCGTACTAGACATATTATATAATTCCATAGTGGATCTGTTCAGACCTACGGACAAATCACATATGGTCTGTACACGGTAAGGTGACATTGTATCAACTCTAAACCTACAGAAAGATTCAGTTTTTGAAAGAAACAATCACAGAAGTTTCTAAAGCCCTCGCCCCCCAAAAAAGGTGTTTTTTTGTGGTTTTTTTTCTTCGGGTTACTGCCTGGGCCAGAGCTGACCCATGATTGGCGTAGGGTGTGTGGGGAGAAAAGAAAAGGTTCCTGAATAGGGTATTCCAGGCTATCCAAAACGGAAGTAGGAAAAGAACAAACTCACTGACCTTTCTGTTTCCGTGGTGGCTCTGATCGGTTGAGCTGATCACGTGTCACGACGGCGTTTCAGGTATGAAAAACCGTCAAGTCAGTTTCGAGCTACCCTCCATATTTGAGAGGTTAGAATCGGACCAAACTACCATGGCAATTTCTCATACTGAGCGGACGGATGCAGATTAATCGGTGAGTTTGTTCTTTTTCACTTCCGTTCTAGATAGCCTGGAACACCCTATTAAGGCAAATAGGCCTTTACTCATATACAAAACGAATTTTAAACTTTAAGCACGTGGAACCCGACCCATGTACGAACCGTATACGTTCCATGTACGATCCCCATGTGTGCATACCGGTAACGTTTAAGGTTCACGTGTGGTCAGTGTATGATCTATCCGCCAAATACGATCCGTATGTAGACGATGTTGCGTTCCGGTACATACGCTTCGTATGTATGCCTCACGTAAACCGTATTCATTTGTACGGACCGCGTACCTACGTGTACGTTCCGTATGTGCACATTCTCTCAATTCTTTCTCGAGTTATCGTGCGGACAGACGGGCAAACAAACAGACAAACAAACAGAATGAAACTTTTCCCGTCAGTGGAGTAATGGGCTTCGCTAATCGCTCAGCCAACTAGCAATATGTACGCCAGACCACGTCTTGCGTAACACGCTTCGCGATATCTCACGAAACACTGTTACGCTGCGACGCGCCTGGCACCCGACACCCGAGACGTCTTTTTAACGATTTAACCGACCATTTGATCATTTTTACCACATTTTTGTCAAGAAATGTCCCCTAGCACCTAAACGGTTCAAGATAGAGCCAAACGGACGAAATTTACGCCCATTTGACGGTTTACCTCTTAAGAACCCTAGGGCTAGAATCCAAAAAAAGCAGACAAAAGTATGACAATTTTTTTAACGATTAGGGCTAAAACGACTAGTGAACTTTGTAGCGCAATGTTCACGGATTTCTAAACGCATTAGTCATTATTCTCACTGACAACACACATTCAGTAACCGTCACCTACTATCGGCCCCCTACTCGATACTGACAACAACTGCACCTGCCCTTTACGGAATTGTCAGCTAAGTGTAGTGTCTACCCTACCTCAGCTTAAATCAGAGCTGAGAAATGCTGAACTTAAGTGAATCACCTTATCTCATTAGTGTGTGCGCCAGATTAGACTTCTGATCAGAAGTTTGATTCGGCGCGCATTTTACTGAGGTAAGGGTTTTAGCTAAATTCGGCATTTCTCAGCTCTGATTTTAGCTGAGGTGGACACTACTCTTAGCTGACAAATCCGTAAAGGGCAGGTGCAGTTGTTGTCAGTATCGAGTAGGGGGCCGATAGTAGGTGACGGTTACTGAATGTGTGTTGTCAGTGAGAATCAGCTACATGTAGTACCCGAGTACATCTGAATTTATGATTCCCTGCTTTATCAGTTATTGTCACTTTTTTCTCAGCCCTCGTATCGATGCTGCTGAATACTGAAATTGTGTGCAAACGAGCATTAACGCAATGTCAGTCAAGTCTGTCTCCAACATATCTCTGGCTCAGCAAAAATACAAAAATTTCAGATAATCTCATGATGACTTTGTAAACTCAGGTAATGTTACCTAATGCGAGGTAGCTCTGTGTAACTGTGTGGTTTCCCGGCCCCAGCTCAGTTACAATTTTCTCCCGGGCAACCGACTATTGATTCTTGAAGTTCGAAATCTTGTTTACAAGATACCGTAGTCGGTTTTTATTGCGGTATTTTGCGGTCTTGCAAAAAAAAAAAAAAGACTTGTTTTGGACGAATTTTGGTGGACTTTGCGGGGGCGCGGCCTAACAGGGTCGCCTAACCGACTGCACCTCGAATGAAATCATTGAAAAAGTGTCAAAAATCCCTTAACAAATCATGCAGTCCTAAAAAATCAGAAAACAATCAAAA
>NW_026267483.1:142386-143587 GCF_000697945.3 Frankliniella occidentalis
ATGGCTTGTCATGGACCAGGTTGTATTCATGGACGTGTCCCAATGGTCAAAGGTTGTGACCATGACTCCACGTCCATGGACACAAACCCTCGCCATGATAAACGTAGACCATGAACACAGAGACCATGAGGAAAACATCCCATGTCCATTACTAATACAGTTGGCCATTGATTAGTTCAATATACTCATGGTCAACTGTTGTTTTCATGGTTTACTGGTTCCATAAATCTATGGTCAGAAAAATCCATGGTTAAATTTATGTCCATGGCTCATGGAAAGCCCCATGGTTTTTTTACCCAGGGCTTACATTAAAAACAACCAGAATGAAGAAGAAAAATCTTTTGGGAAAACTTTAAGCATGTATCCTATATTTAAGAAACTGAAAACTGGCAGAACCAAATCCGCCTCAAAAGATAAAACCTCTGAAGAGACCTCTAGTGTTGTTACGTCAGATGTTCCTTCAGAAATAAGTTCAATTAAAAAGCTAGTCAAGGATTATTTTGCCAAAAATAATTTTCCTAAAGACTACATTAAGCCTGTTTCTAACATTAATGTAAATGTTAAAGCTGTACTGAAAACAGGTGACCCATCATTGTCAGCTACAATTACACGCCCAATTCGCCCAAGCAATCTACCTGCATTCAGGGCCAGGAAAAATTCGTGGGTTCTGTCGAACTTTAACTGACACAGACAACAGACACATATTCTTCCTCGCATTCTTCTGCATTTTAGCTGTACCGGAATGATTTATAATATCATCTAGCTGGGCTGAATATGGTATATAACATCATGAAAATTCGCCTTTTATTCGCGGAGCAAAGTGAGCGACGCGCCTATGATTCACTCAGAATAACGATTTCTGTTACGCACAATTTTCTTTTTTTTTTAAAGTAAAAGAAGATGGGATCAAGGCGGTAGCAGTTCGGCAGGAGCCGGGCCTGCTTGGTCTGCCGGCTGCGATGGTCGGTTTTCCGGACCATTTCGGTCACTCGATTTGCTGAAGACACGATGTAGTTAATACGGTGTAGGCTCTCCGGTCGGTAGCGGGCTAAAAGACGGCCGCGGAAAGACGGCACATTCGTAGTTCCAGAAGAGCCGCCAGTGGCGCTGGCGTCGACCGATGCCGGGCGAGGGGAGGCGGGAGGGGACGGGAGCGGTGCCCCGCTCGTCTCGTCCCTTCTCCCCCCGCCCGGCATCGGTC
>NW_026267483.1:143637-150625 GCF_000697945.3 Frankliniella occidentalis
ATGGAATCAGCGCACCCGAAAACCCCCCTGAACATACCGACATCGTATGCGCGATGCACCCAATAACAGTTATGATTTATGTCCGATTTTTTACTCGTTCTTTACCTCCCTCCCTCCAAACATCACTTCGTGGAGGTGGAAGAACGAGTATTGTGCTCGGTGCTGTGTAAGTTAGGACCCATTTCGCTGGAGGAAACTGGAATACATACAGACAAGTGCAGTATACCAAACGATAGGGTTTTACCCAGTAATGACGCCGTCATAGATGTTTTTTTTCCGCTTTGATAGCAAATTTTAGAGGAAACTCGATTTATAATTCCTGTCCGCGTCGCGAAAAGTTCATAACTGTGGTGGCAAATGCGGTATTTTGAAATGTCAATAACACATTTCGCCGGGTGTAAATTAACGAAAACTGATGACCACCATAAATGTGCCATGTGGGCCGTGCTTTCCAAAGTAATTACCACTCGCAATTCATTCTCTTTATATTGTTTCTGTTTGGGTTCACTTTGGACTTAAAATAGTTTTGGCGCTGGTGAAGGCGTTGTGGGCATGCAACTTGTAATGCACATAAATACAAGAAATTGGATTTATTCAGTGTGTTTGTACGACGTCAACACTTTTAATTATCAAAAGCAATCATTTTGAGTTTGTTTGGAACGTGGGGAAGTCGCTGTTTTCCGTAAAATGACAAATGAAATTTGGGGTTGGCCTTTGTCAAATAAATCAACTCACGAGGTGTCAAGGGGGTCCTCCCCGATAGGAAGCCTTAAAAGTTCTTCAATCTCTCCGGGAAGGTAGTCTGACCGAGACTTGCTGTATATAGGAGTGTGATTCGAATAACTCAGGATAGAGAAGTCGAATAGTATTTTCTTCCCTTGTTTCAAGGGGAAATAGGCTTGAACTTCGGTGTACGTTTCCTTGAACTTCGGCGAACTTCGGTGAACTTCAGTGAACTTCGAGAACTTCGGTGAACTGCGCGGAACTTCGAGTGAAGTTCTCGAACTTCGACCTGATCAAGAGATATGAAAGCAAAATTTTCCCTCCGTAATCTTTGTAATTCGGCCCGTAAATATCTGCTTTGAGAAAGCTGGGGACTCGCTTATAGTAAGCACTCAAAATCCCTAGGTTCAGCCTTTAAAATGTACTTATTTATTTTGAACTTCAGTGAACTTCTATGATTTATTTTGAACTTCGACATTTATTTTGAACTTTGGGGAACTTCGACATTTAATTATGAACTTCGAGGAACTTCAATGTCTGATTTTGAACTTCGGTGAACTCCGTGAACTTCGATGGATTTCGGTGAACTTCGGTTGATTTCGGTGAACTTCGGTTGATTTCGGTAAACTTCGGTTGATTTCGGTGAACTCCGATCAAATTTTACATAGCGAACTTCAGTGAACTTCGGCTGAACTTCGGCCGAAGTTCATGAACTTCGACTTCGGGTGTACAATTTTTCGGAGCCTATTTCCCCTTGCCTTGTTTCGACAGTTTAACATGAAAAAGAACGGAAAGCATACATAGCACCCGGTATTCCTAACCTAAGTCTGTTTTGTTTATTTTATCAATTCCTCAAGTCCTCAAGATGGCGGCCAGTAAAGACGTAGTGTGTGTAGTCTGTGATAAAACAATTAATTCTAAGGATATACTAGTTTTAATTTGCACTAACAGGGAGTGTGAATGTGTTACTCATGTTGACGAGTGCTCAAAATTGAACTATAAATATCTAACCAAATTGAAGAAAACTTTCAAAGGTATCAAATGCGATCAGATCCGGTGAGCCCCTTCGACAACCTAACCTATGAAGGGCATGTGGACCTGGTGCAAGATGTCATCAAGTCTCCAAATTATGATACCTTCTGCTGAATGAACAGCAGTTTTGACGATGCCCTTGGTGAATGCCTGAATCCCGGCTGTGAAATTTAAAAAAAATCACATGCGAAATGATATTGCAAACAACAACTTCTTGTAAAATCTTTGACCACACTAGAAGATAAGCTCTGCTCATACAAAACTAGCACTGGGGAGAAACTTCAACTACTGTCGGATCAGCCGGCATCTAATTTAAATAGCAAGACAAAAAAATCCGAGGAAACTCCAACATTATAAAAGAAACCACCAAATTTTGCATGGAACCCTATTTATTTGTGCAAAGGCTGTGTTCTTGATATTCCTAACAACAGTAACATTGCTCACTGTGTTGGTGAGGACCTTCTCCTTTCAGATGGTCTAGCAAAGAACATTAAAGAAAAATTCAATATATCAGAAGAATTGGAATAACTGCGTGCCAAGGAGAAATCCATCGCTTCGGTGTTAGAACAACGTCGCAATGACAGATTCATTCTTTACATAATAACAAAGAAGCTTTCTCATCAAAAACCAACATGGAAAGATATGAAATTAGCAATTGCCAACTTGAGGAAGACATGTGAAGAACTCAATAACAAAAATCTGCATTCCCAAACTCGGGAGTGGCTTAGATGGCGTAAACTGGGATAAAACTTGTAAGGTCCTTAAACAAGTATTTCACGATTCTGAAATCCACGTATGTGATGTACTCCTATCCAAAGAAAAACTAACCAACCTTAAAAAAGAAATAAAAAGTAAAAGATTCAAGACTGAAGAACCTAAGGAGAATATAATAATTGTTCTTGGTGACAGTCATGCAAAAGGACTTGAAAAACCTCTCAGAACAAATTCTTGATGAGTTAGAGCTGGATATTTATCCTGATGGCGGTGCTAACACATCTCAGGTCCTACAGGGTCTACACTTGGTCTCATCTGGCCTAGAAGACCACGATTACCTTGTAGTTGTCTCGGGTGCAAATGACTTCCTAGCGTCTCTAGACAATGAAAGAATGGGTTTATCCATGCATGAAGATGCTAGGAAGTATCTCTTCTCTCAATGTAATCACACAAATGTCTTGATCCTTTCGGTTCCCTTAAGGTGATAGAGAATGTGTAAATGAACACATCACTGAACACAATAAAAATCTAGAAAAGATGGTAGAAGAAGAGAAGAAAAAACATGATGTTCCCGGAAAGACTTCAGTTCATTGATGCGAGCAAGTTCTTTAATAGAAGACACTTCTCAAAACATGGGCTACATCTCAACAATGTTGGAAAAGATGAATTTTCGAGAGTCATTATATAAGGTCTCAATCAATGCCCAAGTGGTAATGATAGCTATACTTTTACTGACATTGCTCAATTTTTTCTTTAAAAAAGCAGAACCCAAAGCTAGTTCTAATAAAAATATCATGTCCATCAACATAGGATCAATAAGAAAAAAGAGAAACCTTCTTCTAAGTTTAATTGAAAGAAATAATATTATAGTTGTCGTAACTGAACACTGGTTGACAAGTCAGGAAACTGAAGACTTTGTGATCGAAGGATTCCGAAAAGCTGCAGTTTTTGCTAGGAAGGAATGTATTGGGGGAGGAGTGTTAATTCTTGTAAAAGAAGATATCATATGTGAAATAAAATCTAGTCAAGAAATTAATCATATGTCTATAGAAAGGCTGTGCGAAATTGCAGCTATTAACGTTGCAATAAATTCTTTTTGAATGTACTATAATAGGAATATATAGACCACCTAATCCTTTGATGAATAATCTAGATCTATTAAATGATACTTTATGTGAAATTCTAATGAAATGTAACAACCTCCATTCAAATGTTATAATGGCAGGAGACTTTAAAATGTACTCGCTGTCCGAACGGTGGAGATGAGCAAGAGAAAATTTCAGCCTCTAAAATAAATGCTGACCGGTCAGAGTAAAGTCTGGCGCGGCGTAAGGTGCACAAGGACCGCACAAAATGACTGGTTCATCATCCTCCATGGCACAATGATATTAAAGAAAGATTACAACCGACGGTTGACGGACGCCAACAGGAGCACACAAAACCGTTACAGGAAAAGTTTGAAAACTCACCTTGTCATCCTCGCTAACAAGATCGATGATCTTGGGGTCAATTAATCCATCCTCGACGTCCTGGGCGATGGCTGCAAGGTCCAAATCATCCGAAATCGGGAGGGGAGCAACAACGGGAGCAATTTGGGCGGGATAGTGAATCCCGGGAGGGGGAATTTGGGGCATCTCCGCTAACTGAGGGACCCCTCCAGTCCCATACTGTTCCAAGACCATCAAATCACGTAAAAACGGCAAAATAAACATAAAACCTAACGAATTTAAGAGGCAAGCAAGAAAGCCCACACGCAAGAAACTCACGTACCATCTCTCGGGACAGCAACCGCACACATAAAATCTGTCATCCTCGATGAGCAGATTGTCAAAAGTGGCCCCGAATTGGGTGAAGGAGGGCATAGCAACAGCCCAATAAGGGCTAACTGAGGTAGGCTAGATGCATTCCAGGCAAATCTGGAAAAAACCACGGAGGGTTTAGGGCAAAGACTTAGGGAACGCGCAGGAGGGACGCCATCCCGCCGACTCGGGAAAATCCAGAAAACAGGGTTAAAATACTCACTTTTCGACGAAAGTTGTCATTGAGAGAATATCCCCAGTAGTGCTGCACTAAAACACGAGTACACATGATGAAGGATGGAAATTTCTACACCGAAAACTGGAAGAAATGGAGAGGAGCCGGAGCGGGCAGCGAGCGACTTAAAGCGGGTGACACCAAGATGGCGAATGACTGTTGGAGGGAGTTGGCGCCAAAGCGCAGCGTCCCCACGGAAGGATGGGAAAAGGAAGAAGTGGGGGTAACCCACTGCGCATGAGCGGCGCGCGCAGCCGAGTATGATAATAAAAGAGGAACGCCGCCAGAAGAGTCTGAGCAGGCGGAGAGAGAGCACGGCTAGCAGAACAGCACTATCCGAGAAATAAAGTTCTAAACCAAGGAATTGGATAAAGAACCAGAATAATTAAACACATCAAGACTCAAGACAACGCTGGAATCAAAGGAAATCACCAATCAACGCAGGCAGAGGAAGATCAACGCTGGATTAGATACGCTGAGCATCTTTATTTTAAAAGTTAAGTATTCTCAGCCTTCAGGAGGTTAATAAGAAGCGTGGAAGTTTTCAAAAATCAAAGGTGTCAGGTAGATAGGTCTAGTCAGTCGTGTAGGAGACACCTAGGGCCATTTAGTTGCAGCCCAAGGCAAAGGTTTAAGTGTTCAACAAATACTGTTCCAGGATTATTTGTGTGTTTCAGGTACACTGATACACCTTTCTCCCACAGCAAGTTCACATCAAGATGAATTTGAATTTTAAAGGCATGGAACTCCGTAGTTGTTCTCCTGAATGGATTTTTAGACTACTATTGATAGCAAGTTGATAGTGGTCCGGCAAGGAATCACACTAATGCATTGCTACATGCTAGGAGGGAAGTCAAGTTCTTTTTGTTTGCACAGCGAGCCAGACTACTAGGTTTGAATAAGACGTAGGTTTGGCAAAGTGGAAGTTCACAGGTTTAATTAAGTTGAAATTATTTAGAATTTGTTCATTTATTTATCAACAATGTTGAAAAGTAGAGTCAGTTCAATCAATTTGTACGTTAACGTTCAAGTGTATTGTGTGAAGTTCAAGGCAAAGCTCTTGTGATTGTTAAAATTTTCTAAGTATCTTTAGGGAAGGGTTCTAAAAGAAGGGAGTAGTGTAGTATTATGGTAACATTAACCTTACCAGGTTACAGCAGAATACCCCCAGTCACGGCCTCTAGTGATCACTATGCACTGTTATTCAAGAAATGTGACGTCACATTCGTTTTAATGAGAAACATGTCACATTCGTTATATTGTGTCACATATTGTGTCACATTCATTTAAACGTGACTTCAGGTGAGGTAATGCTCTAATGGCGCCCAGGCTTGGCCGATTCACGTTTAAACGAATGATATGACACAACATTCAAACGAACGTGACACGATTAACATTGAAACGAATGTGACGTCACATTCGTTGAAAAACAGTGTGGAGGCGACACCTACACTGAAACCCCCGAGCCATTTAATTGTTTTACGATCGCCTTGTTCTTCTTGTTGTTATGCCAAACACCGAATAAATAGAGGCGCGAGCCCTTGACTCGTTGCCATTTACCACTCATGAGTACTGCTGTTCACATGATCTTGGCTCTCCCGTAACCCCCAATACTACAATATTTATTTTTTAAATAATAAAATATTTAAAAACATTAAAATTACTTGCTGGAGTGCAGGGCAAATTTTCATACCAACTCCGACAGCTCTCAGCTGGTCCTACGCCCTGCAGGATGACTTAAACAACTGCTATTCTGAATTGGGTTGGTTTGTTTTAATGCGTACGTACTGGTGCTTAAATAATTCTTGCCCTTTAGCTTCTCTCTCCTCGTCTGGTCTGCTGCTACTTGTTAAGATCGGTAAGAGGATTTTGGTTCTGCTTGACGAAGCTTACATTGCTTTGACTTTGCTAGACACACAAGTGTGAATTTGTCCTGCTGTTCCAAGCTGTTGCTGCGAAGCTTATCTCATTCAGTTCTTATGACGCATAACATGACATGTTGAGTTGGTCCTAAGTACTGTTTCGTTCATTCATAGGATTTACAACATCAATGTAGGATAAAAATGACACAACTTTGTTGTAAGTAGGGTAAGATGCCCTATGATGGCCACCTTATGAATGGGCCTGCCCAATGATGGCCACCCCTTTTTCTTATAATGTAGACAACGATGTGAAGTAGTTCGGCGTATTATACCCAAGTAGGGACCTTACTAGAACACAACTTCAAGGCCAAGATTGTTAAGTGACCAGACTGGCTGGAAATCGAAAAAAATGGCCATCAATGGACAGTGGCCACATTAGGGCACCTTACCCCACTAGATGAGAATGAGCGTCAAAGCAACAGCGTGAGATGGCTGATTATTAAGTACAAGTGATAGCAAAGCAAACGACTAGGAGAGAGGGAGAAGCTAGGGAAGAGAATTAATGGAGCATCCGTATGTTTATTTAAACAAAGCAGACCAATTCAGAATAGCAGGAAAGTCAT
>NW_026267483.1:154915-159528 GCF_000697945.3 Frankliniella occidentalis
GCCTTCGGCCCGCGAAGCCCGTAGTCCTTAAAATATGCCCCGTAGACACGAGAAAGGGATGTAACGGTGAAACACCGCGACTACAACCCACCCTTCTGCTTAGAAAACGCTTTTTGAGGGTGGGGAGAGAGTTTTCTTTCTATTTTGAGGTTTTGAGGCCTTTTTCTACAACTTATTGTTCACTATGGCAATTTTTAGCTTATTTTCGTCAAAAAAAGACCCTCTAGCGCCTAAATGGTTAGAGATAGAGCAAAACGTACGAAATTTTCGAGCAGAGGCATCTACTTGGACGCATTACCCCTTAGGAGCACATTAAAAATAAAATAATTTTTGGAAGTATTTGTGAACCTTGGATACCCCCATTCACACCCTTAGGGGTGGTTGCCAGGATTTGCCGTAGGCCTAGGCGTTTCGTTCTCCAGAAGTGGACCTTAAGATACCCTGAAAATTTCAAGTCTCTAGCACATCTGCTTCTAGTGGAACAGACAGACACACAGACAGACAGACACACAGACACGAGGTCGTTTGCAGAAGCCCACTGGATAGCTTTTTCAAAGCAGAAGGGCGGGCTAAAAAGCGTTTTCTAAGCAGAAGGGTGGGTTGTTGTCGAGTTGCTTCACCGTTACATCGCTTTCTCGCGTCTACGGGGCAAACTCAAAGACGACGCACAGTGGGAGATGTGACCTCAAAATTGCGACAAAAGTCAAAAATCTAAACTTTAGAATCAACCGATTTTTCTGTTTGATATCGGTCGATGACGATTAAGTCACCATTTCCCTTTACTTTCACTTCACTTCGATCGCTTGTGTTTCGGTTAGGATGTGTTAAAACCGACCCTTGCGCTTGCCTCCGCTCACTCGCCCCGTCAGTCGCTTTGGTAAAATGATGCGAAATTGAGAAAAGCAAGGTCTATAAGAACTTGAAGTGACATTACTTGGTAATTAAGTGTTGGGCAACATTTTAAGTCTTATTAATCATGTCAAAGACTTCCGAATAGGAATAAATCATAATTCAAAAGTTAGGATTTGGAGGTTAGGTGTAATCTTATTTTCATATTAAGTTATAATTTGAGTTCCGCCGAGTTCCACTCTAACTCTTGAACCAAATGGTAGCTACGACACTAATTAACGTATTCCGCTTTAGAACAGGTGCCACAAGCTGCCACCTTGGCGATGCTGAGCATTCGTAAATGGCCTTTTTGGGTGGAAGTGCACGGATGGCTCTGCCAAAAATGTGCCACAACATGTAATATGGTTGTGTTTGAACACGTTAACATACTTTTATCTATTGCTGTATGGCGTTCATAGAAACAGAACCGAAAACTTGGCAATTAAAGAAACTTTTTGGGGGTGGGTTAGGTAGGGTGGACCAATTTTGCACTTTTCCGCTCTTTTCACTAAATTGGCAGGTTTTTGATGACATTACCCTAGAAAACTCCGTAATTCCAAATTATATGCCAATCGTGGAAAGATTTGACTTTTGTCGCGATTTTGAACCTAAATCTCCGGCCGAAGGCCCGCTACATCATTCGATCATGTTCTTCAGCAAATCGCGTGACAGAAATGGTCGGGCCTGCGGCCTGACCATCGCCGCCGGCAGGCCGAGCAGGCCCGGCCCCTACTGTACGGAGTTGCCGGCGGAGCGAAGCGGAGCTGGCAACTTCGTTTGGCGGAAGGGCGGGCCTGCTTGTTTCCATGCCATACCGGCGTAATACCACGCAATCGCAATACAATGTAATACGGAGTACTCTGTCCACGTTTTATTGGGGTAAAACCTACGTCGGCTGGCTGCGAGGGATGGATAACTACCCTGCCAAGTGTACACCCCTAATTCTGCCCAATTCTAACTAATTCAGATGAATTCAATGTAGTTCAACAGAATTCGGAAACAATTCAGCCAATTCAAATTGAATGCAAGCCAATTTAGATTACATTGTTGAAATTTGTAGACCTACCCCTCGGGTAGGCGAGATATGGACTCGAACATCTGCCGCGGCAGCGGATTGGGCGCTCACCGTTGCCTTTTATAAGCCCTAGTCTGATAAGCCGTCATCACACCGAACAAATGACATTAAGTGTGACAAATAGACCATTCCGGTAAACCGTAAAGAAAGAAGAAGAGACGGAAGAAGCAAAGCGTTCTATGAGAAATGTACGGTGCGCCTTTGGAACGCTTGAACGTAATCCATCGTAAACTAGATATTCTGCGTCGCTTGAGAGTGAGAACTATTGCCATTAACTCTCAGACGAATTTAGGCATCAGACAAGTCACGTTTAACAGTTTTATACGACCGTGGAATCGACGCACCACCGTTTATGTCTCATACTCGATTTTGCTTCTTTCGTCTGTTCTTTTTCTCGCTTTACCGGAATGGTCTATTCCCAATCCTGCGAAAACGAAGAGTATACACAGAGGAAACGCCAAACTCTCCAAGTAAAGTAAAAATGCCATTGCCATGTTTGCAGATGATGCTCTAAAAGTTCAGATACAACTAACTGTACAATGATTTCGTTTTTCATCTCAACTTTTGACGTTGGATCAATACTGACATTAATTTTAATCTGTTGGCTCCAAAATTTTGGTCCTGTAGAACTCGACGTTACTTTGGCAACAGACCGGCTTTCCCCAGTCCAAATGGAGAACTACTTCTAGTCCGAAGGTAAAATCGCCCTTTTAGCGTCCTGCATTAAGAGTGAAAATAAAAAGTTAGTCAACTGTTTAGAAGAAAGCCCTTTGGTTTTCGATGTGCGCACTCTCGTGCATGATCGAACGGCTACAACCGTCGTTTATACCACAGGTCACAGTTGGAGAGATGTGGAGTGCCCTGGTTAACCACGTCAGGAGACTGTCATTGACACTATCCTTTTATGAAGTTCAAGTATGAAGATGTACATCATACCACGTTTCGCGTTATAGGCTTTGCGATATCTCACGAAACAATTTTACGGGCCGACTCGTACAGGGGACTTCGGCCTCAAAGTTAACAAATTTTGGTACATGAGGTTCCTATTCTGACCAGCTACCCCAACAGGAACCACCCAATATCTGAGGAAAACCCTTTTTTGGGGGGGGGGTGGGGTGCCCCCCATCCAAAAAAAAAAAAGTTTCTGCAAAAGGCCTTGTTCATTAAAATTGGATATCAGATCGAAAATGAGAGTACACGTATTTTTTCCTTCTGTCGAAAAACCAATGTAAGGTCTGGCGCCAGTCGATTTAAGCCCAAAACGGCGCAAAAACGCCTTTAACGACGTGTTAAATTTTGAACAGATCTTCATTACCCGTGTACTCTTATTTTCGATCTAGTATGCAATTTTGATGAGCAGTGCGTTTTTCAGAAACTTGGGTTTATTTTTAGGCCACCCAACGAAAGGGGGGGGGGGGGGGGGGGGGGTTAAACCCGTGTGGGAAACTCCGTCTAGCGCCGCAACGGTTACAGATATCGCCAAACGGATAATATGCTAGCCCTGCGAGTCCTACTTTGGCGAGGTATCGGCAACGATAACCAACGATAATAGCAGACCGTTTCGGACGAGGGGTCACTTGGAAGAATCACTACTCACTTTTGAAAAGAATCACAATTCCAATCATTTTGAATCATTTACGATTATTACAATCTTTTTAATTTGTCCAATCATTTTACAATCTGTCAATCATTTTACAATCATCACAACAATTTGCAATCAGTTTTGATATCAATCAGTGTACGAATTTTATAGGAGTGGTGGACCTCTCGGTTTCGGACCATAATAGGGTGTTCCAGGCTATCTAAAACGGAAGTGAAAAAGAACAAACTCACTGATTTATCTGTTTCTGTCCGCCCAGTATGAGAAACTACCAGAGTAGTTTGGTCCGATCCTAACCTCTCAAATATGGAGGGGAGCTCGAAACTGATCTGACAGTTTCTCATACCTGAAAGGCCGCGGAAGCACGTGATTAGCTCGACCAATCAGAGCCATTACGGAAACAGAAAGGTCAGTGACAGTGTTCTTTTCCTTCTTCCGTTTTAGATTGCCTGGAACACCCCATTTAAAGTACTCTCTGAGTTTGTAGTCGAAGTCTAGTGAAAGAGCCTAGTCACTTCAGTTCGACTGCTGATATTCGTTGTCAACCAGTTGCGCTAATCAAATCAAGAACCCCATTGGTGGATTTTATTCGTCGATTTGACGCGATCATCGAAAACGTAATTGTGTTTTGTGATGTATCGGTAAAGCCTGTTACGTGGGACGTGGTCTAGCCATTTAACTAGTTTAATTCAAAGAACCACTTTCTTCCTTGGCAGAAAATAAGTTTTGTGTTTAATATTTCACTTTTCTACTTACGGTGATGCATTGTACCCCATGTAGGCCCCATTCTCGTTGTTTGGAGGGCACTTTTTATTCTGGAAGTCTGCCCACGTGTTACATTGGACGGAGGGAAAAGCTCCCGGAGAAAGTATAGACTCAGCGAAATAGCGATAAGATTGAGCATGGCTGCAGCGCCTGGGCTCATATTGGTCTCCTGAAAAATTTTGTAGGTTAATGGGCTGAACTTACGAATTTGCTGTGATGTGGGGTGCGGGGAACTCTTTGGTCGTCCGTCTGTCTGTACTAGCCCACGTTTCTCTCAGACGGCAA
>NW_026267483.1:160248-163953 GCF_000697945.3 Frankliniella occidentalis
AAGAAAACGAAATTGTTTTATGCCTGAAGACGATCGGAATCGAGATGGCAGAGATATTCCTCGCCTTAATTGGTCCTTTGGTCGTTTTTGGCACTTCGGGTCAGTTTGGGGACCAATAACTTTGCCGTTTCGACTCTGATCGGCTCTGAGCATAAGACAAAATTTCGAAAGAGGAATCTTAACCTGGCATTACATTTTTAATTTGAAATCTTTTAGTAAATTGCAAATTTGCAAACTTTTTTTTCGAACACAAAATAATGGTGTTCACTTGTACAACGACTACAAGGCATTTGATCTCACAAAAATACATTTTAGAAGGTTAATTAAACTAACAACTTCAGTTCTTAAGAGCGATATACTTCCAAAGGACCGAACAATATTCGGACCAAACATAAATGACTTGGATTCTTAGCACAAGGGCCGATTACTTTCCAGGGCCTATCACAACTATTTGATACGGTTTAGGACAGCTTATATCTTGGTAACACACTGAAAAGCACTTCATTTCTTTGGTGCGGTCAAAAATTGCCACAATATGTGGCGAAAATAAAGCAGCATAATGCACGCAAATAGGAGATAATCGCATTTGGCTAACCTTTCACGTTTTCGCATCCTGGTTGAATGGCTCGACCATTGTTTGGCCAAAAATCGATGTGGCCACAATCGCCATCGTATCCACTTGTGCCGAACGTTGTCCCAGCGTCGGTATGAATTACGTCGACAAAGAGTGCATCTTCGCGGACTAGGTGGGGAAAGCCCAAGAATGGCGCCTTTGCGCCAGCTGGGTCCAAGGCTGCAAAGAGTCGAAATTCAATACTAGCGACACGTTAAGTATTGTTATCGAGCAACTTCAACTATTAGTCCCAAAACCGGATAAAAATTATATGGTTTAGAACTCAAGTCCATGATGAAGGATAACCGATTTCGGGGATTGTGGTCCAGACTATAGCCATAGTACTAAATATAAGGCACGTCTATCACTTACCTGTCAACCTCGGTACCTTGCGACCAAGCGCACGGCTTACGAACGCCGCCATTTGGGCCCCCATCGAGTGTCCCACAACCCAAAGTGAATTCAGTGGCAGGCCAGCCTGTACCAGAGCCTTGACGGAGCGGCCAGCCCGCTCACTCACCTATGAGTACAAAAATGCGATAGTCTTCATCAACAACATGTACTTGTGCGACACGTTATTGTGTCCGACACGAAAAAAGTGAAGACTCTTAAGAAAAATAGGTTGCGTGGAAACATCTTATGGTTTCCGAAACTGCTTAATAATCAAAACGTCCTGTTTTTTGGCGTTTACGAAGGTGTGTCTGGAAACTCAAATGTGGTACGGTTTCGACGTTTTATCTGCAGCACCCAATTTTTGTGCAGTTTATGTTCCCGTCCCCAATCGCCGGCCTCATTGAACCCGGGCAGGTGCGGTTGCTACTGCTCATTCCTCATGCCGAAAACTCGATAAAGGTTTTCATTGTAAGTTCTGATTTTGATAGATTGTTGTGTAAAAATAAACGAAAAAGTAGATAATCTGGAGACCCTTGAGCCCAATGGAGGATGTGGCTCGACGTAAACTGTGTGGTTTAAGTATTATTTTCTGTACAATTTTCCGATATGAAGCCATCAGGTCATTTTCACCTTATTTTCGCCAAGAAATGCCCCTTTGAACCCAGGTGGTAAAAAAGATCGAGCAAAACGGACATTTTTGTCCATAGGGTTCTAATTTGACGAGGATATTACAAAACGACCCTGAAATTCCGAGATCGCTTTCTCAATTCCTTCTCGAGTTACCGTGCGGACAAATAGATTGACAAACAAACAACAAGGGTTAAGCTTTTTCGGTCCGTGGAGTAATGTTCTTCCCTAATCGCTCAGCAAAAAAGACGAATCCCATACAGTGGCAGTCACTGAAAAAACAACATCACCTCAGGAAGTCAATGTATCAAATGTTCCTAGAGGACGGTGTTTTGCACTAAATTTTGAAATTGCGAGGGCCTGTAGTGCCATAGCATGCTACGACAAAATACAAGATTTTTGACCCTACTGGCGACCTGATCGGACCACGTGAAAAGGTCCCGCCAGGCTGTCGCAGTTTAGCATAAAACTCTAATGGCGAAATGGTGCAAAAAGTGAAATTTCCGGTTTTGGCCTTTTGGATGCGAAATTTTTCAAAAACTCAGCCGGAAATGAAATCTACGCGTCGAGATCTGTCCATCACTCACATTGGTAGATTCCGATTTAAAAGGATGCAAATGGGCCTAAAATGATCAAGTGAGGTTTTTCAAAGCAAGATATCTCACATCTTATCAGGTATACCAGGTGTTGTGAACATGATAGATGATATTCTGGTAGGTGGTGCAAACCGACAAGAGCATGACATGCGGCTTGAGATGGTGCTCAAGAGGCTAAGTGAAACAATCAAACCCTCAACAAATATAAGTCCAACATCCGATTGGCCACATGCACCATGCTGGGACATCACATCAGCCCAGAAGGACAGCCACTAAGGTGGAAACTTAAGTCCATCATAGAAATGCCTACACCACCCGCTGTTCCATCTCTAAGAAGTTTTCTGGAATCAGTGAATTACCACATGAGGAATTCATTCCAAACTTAGCTGACATCAACAAGCCCCTACGGCACGGCATCTATTTATGGAAAATTCAATGGAAGGATGGGGCGAGAGCCACGATCAAGCATTCTCAACATTCAAGAAGATTCTCTCTTCACCACCAGTACTATCGTGGTATAATCCCAAGAGCCCTACTAGGGTGACAAAAGACGCCTGCCTTCATGGAGCTGGAGGAGCCCTGGAGCAGCATGACCCTCACAAAGAAATCTGGCATCTAGTGAAATTTATGTCTGCGAGCTTCATTGATAAAGGAGGGTGGGGCAGTGGGGGGCAGTGTATAACAGACCTTCGTTTTTCGAATATGGCACGTCCGGAACCAAATGTGAATGTTCGTATTATGTGTTCTGAATGACTAAAGTCGTTCGCAATCGAGAACGCCTTGGTTGGGGAGTTGTAACGGTGTCGAGAGGACGGCCAAGTTGGGCTCACCCAAATTTTCGGCCATTTTCATCATATTACGACATGATCTTTTTGGTTGAGGTCGTTGGGTTACAAACAACCCCCGAACTATTGATTTCCTGTCGAAGAACACACCTTAGCACTTATAAAAAATTCGTTGTGACCAACACAACCTCGTGGGTTCTCGCTCTACGAGGCCACATAACAGGCTGTGTACCCTGGGACAGTGTGTAACATGAACGTCTGGGGTAGTCTGGGGCGGTGTGTTATGAGACAAATCGTCTTATTGGCTAATCAATGATGTGTAGATGCCCTAACTTAGCAGTAGTCTCACTGACAAAGACACAACTTTTTGTTTGTAGGTCAAGTTCACAAAATATATCCAAAATAAGTTTAGTATATTATGATGTTTTCAATTAAAAACTCGTAAATTTTAAGAAAATTCTGTGTGGAAAAATAAAATTAGATGATAAAATCTGTTGTTGTATCAACAGCTGATTGGCTGAGCGATTAGCGAAGCCCATAACTCCACTGACCGGAAAAGTTTCATTCTGTTTGTTTGTCTGTCTGTCCGTCTGTACGCACGATAACTCGAGAAAGAATTGAGATAGCGACCTTGGATTTTCAGGGTCGTTTTGTATCACTCAAGTCCATGCTGAAGGATAACCGATTTCGG
>NW_026267483.1:172630-172945 GCF_000697945.3 Frankliniella occidentalis
GCAAATTCGTAAAATAACGATGTATCGTAATTTGTTAGAAACGAAGTTTTCGTAATAGAAAATTAACCGAGAAAATGTCTTACAATCACGATAATTTTCTTTACAGTGTACCCTCTCCTTAACTCGTCTCGGGTGTCAGCGCCGCAGGCCGAGCTATATGTGCGCCAGGCGCGTCGCAGCGTAACAGTGTTTCGTGAGATATGACGAAGCCGAGGGGGTGCTGTCTTCGAAAATCATTGTACAAGGCCGAAAAAATCACAAAAAAAATCAAACGCAATCAAAAAAATCCAAAAATCAAAATCAAAATCAAAAAAA
>NW_026267483.1:173493-181310 GCF_000697945.3 Frankliniella occidentalis
GGGGTTCGGATTCTGACGCCTTAGACCGCGCGGCTGTCGGGACATACATACCTGTGAAGGGAACGCTTGCACCGGAGGTTATGCGGCGCTCCGTCCAGGGGCATAGTAGCTATGTGCTTGATCGGACGGCGTATTTTGTTAACTTGCTTTTTTTGACATTTGGCTCTGACATAGCTACATTTCGTCTATCTAAATTCGATTTGTTCACCTAATACTATATTAAACGCCAAAATTTTATATCCAGTGGTCAAAAAAGCTGCATGACTTTTAAGAAGTGCCGATTTTTACGTGATACAAATGTTACTTACCGCTGACATGTTTCCGAAGTTAGTTTTGAACTGCCCCTTGCCATTGCTGTTTGTTGTGTACTGCGACCAGTCGATGAGAACGATGTTGTACCGTCCAGTTTTTTTCAAAGCTGCAAGGATTTACCAACGATCTAAACTGCTGCAAACTTTTTCAGCACAATTTCTTTCTCAGACCGTGCTTTCACTGTTATTCAAATACTGTGACATCATGTTCTTAAAATATGAATCGTGTCACATTTAAATTAAAATATTATGACACATTTGTACTGACGTGTAATAGGTGCGGTGCGCCCACGACGCACTTCGACCCGCAAGGGCAGACCGATGCAGGGCTATGCCACTTTCCAACGAATGTGGCATGATATTGTAAATATTGTGACACAATTCACATTGTATGGAATGTGACGCCACAATATTTAAATAACAGTGCTTACCCCACCACGTAATTTGTCGTGAACTATAGCACAAAAAAAACGAAGCAGAATATTAACTTACCATTTTACCAGCCATGCTTTACATACCATTGGTGACCGTTTGTGAGCTGACATCTGATGGGCTCTGGAGTGCACCGTGAATGTACAGAACTGTCTGTTTGGATTTAATAAAGTCCCGGTTTTGAAGTAGGTGTCCCTCGTTCCCAACTTCGTAGGAAGTATTCGTCCCTTTGCTGACAACATCATGCATCACATATTTACAGACTCTTAATTTTATGAATGAATAATGTTTTCCATTTCCAAGCTGCATGACCTATGTAATAATATTTTTTTACTGGATAAACATGGTTATAACAATGTCTCATATTTTGACGGAAAGGGGGAAACTATTAAGGGAACTCCTATATTTTAGGAAAACTACTCCGATCTCGCCTCAAATAATGAGGAATCTCCTATTATTATTTTTTTGGAAAAGTCCAAACTCTATCAATGAGACTCCCTCGAAATCTGAGGATTTTTCGTCAACCAAGGGAGTTCTTCAAAGTTTTCCCTTTTTCGTCAAAAAACGTTATCAATTCTTGCTAACCATAAACGGACCCGTAGTTAAGAAAATTTCCTATTCAACAGTTTCGAGCAATATTTTATGATTAAAAAAATTACTCCGAGGCTGGTTTTTGTTTATATATTGTTGTTGTTTTTGTGACGTATAATTTATGAACATATTACTGCACGTAGGTTTGTGAGAAAATGCGCTATATATTTGAGAGCTCTGCAGCGAGCGGGCATGCGAAAGCGGGCGTCTGAGAGCGGTGAGCGAAAAGCAATGGTAAAGGCAGGCTAGTTTTGTCATGCAAACATGTCGACCAGAAATTAATCCAACTTCTAGCAAGATGCATAATCAGATTTGTTTTTATTTTGAAGTGATCCCGGCCGTGACAACCGACTCCTGCCGACGCTTGGTGTCGACCGCGCCCATCCAAAGAGTGATCACCGATTCTTAACCAAATTTAGTGCACCTAAACATTAGTCAGAGTCTCCTTTTGTGGCAAGGCTTTTTGCTCAGACTATAGTAACCTGCAACCCAGGGAGAAATTTATCCGACGAGATCGTTTCGACATTGTTTTCCACGTCGTTACGACTTAAAAAGGTCATGAAATCGACGGCTTTTGGACAGCTGACGTCGTTTCGTTGTCGCTTCGACGTTTCACTGTCGAAAAGCCGTCGATTTCATGATCACTTTTAAGTCGTAACGACGTGAAAAACGATGTCGAAACGACATCGTCGAATAAATTTCTCACTAGTATCCCAGTGAGAAATGGACCTTCGAAACTACGTCGAATCGACGTCAACGTTGTCATAGATTTGTGACGGTGGAAAATTGAACATAACTTGAACATGGCCACAATCCTGGCCATGTAAATCAATTTCTGTGGACACTCTGACCATAGTAAAACAATTCCATGGCCAGCTAGCAGCCAGCTGCTCCCATGGACACGTTCTGACCATGAACCATTGTGCCTTCTTGCCATGGTCATTTGTTGGCCATAGATGTATGAAACGATGTGGTCATGGAAAGTACCGTTGACATTGACATGGCTATCGTTTGATCATGGTCCTAGCTGCATGGCTTGTCATGGACCAGGTTGTATTCATGGACGTGCCCCAATGGTCAAAGGTTGTGACTATGACTCCACGCCCATGGACACAAACCCTCGCCATGATAAACGCAGACCATGAACACACGACCATGAGGAAAACATCCCATGTCCATTACTAATACAGTTGGCTATTGATTAGTTCTGTCATGGTCTTTGTGTCCATTGACAACACTATCGTGTCTAAACGTGTGTTCATGGACGTTCTACATGACAATGGTAATAGTAACCATGGACACATTCATATGGACTTAGTTGTGACCATGAAAGCCAATTCTCCTGGTCATCCCTTGCCATGGAGCACATTAGCCATGGCCATGCAATCCATCCACCATATACTCATGGTCAACTGTTGTTTTCATGGTTTACTGGTTCCATAAATCTATGGTCACAAAAATCTATGGTTAAATTTATGCCCATGGCTCATGGACAGCCGCATGGTTTTTTTACCCAGGGTTTCCGACCGGACACCTTTATCTTACGGAATGGGTGTGGTGGGATTTTCTGCTTGAATTCTTACTTTTGTCCAAACGATGTCGATTCGGCGTAGTTTCGACATCAGTCACAACATCGGTAGTCGATTTTCAATCGAAATCACATTGACAACTCGAATTATGTATATAAGCTAAATTTTGATCTATTTAGTCATGAAATCGTCATTGAACGCGTAGCGTAACAGAATCTCTGGATCAGCCCTTTGGGTAACTCCCAGTCGGAAAATAGCCACCAGTAGACGTTCGTAGACGTGACTAAAAAATATCTAAGAATGTCTTATGATGTTTTTTTCGGCGATCTATGGTCTTTCTTGGACCTCTATAATCTCGAAGTTAACAAAATACGCCGTCCGACCAAGCGCATAGCTACTATGAGAATGCCCCTGGACGGAGCGCCGCATAACCTCCGGTGCGAGCGTTCGCTACACAGGTATGTATGTCCCGACAGCCGCGCGGTCTAAGGCGTCAGAATCCGCACCCCGAATTTGCGTCAGGCTAGAAAAGTAAAGCATTTTTGTCGTTTCAAAACATGTACGTAATTTTCATAAACCAACTGTTCTTAAATTTAAAAACAAATTTGTTTTTTAAATTGCTTCCAAACACGAGTTCTTAAAATTAAAATGGATTTTTTTTACAGTGTCTGCAAATGTCCACTGAAATAGATATTTATTGCTGAGCGAAGCGAAGCTATCTCTGGGAAACTTTAAGTTAAAACTTTCCGTCATCCACTTCACATTAAGCTATATGATTCTCCGACATGCTTTGACTGAAAAGTAACTGCTCCGCATACCATATTCTTAATATATATGTGTGTGTGTGTGTGTGTGTGCATGCATACTTCAGATTAGGGCCACTGTATTGGTATAAAACGTTTCGATACCAACTCAATTTGGATACGTATCCTGCTCACACCTTCAGACCGTACTGTATAGGACTGGGATATAGCGCCTTCATATTCTATACCAGTCAAAACTGTTTACGTAACTGAAACTTAATTTGCCTTGAATAAAAAGGTGATGACGATACAAACTTACTGAACTGAGAAGAACTTTTTAAACAATAGGATAAAATGTCCAAAGTATATTTGAATTGCAGGGGGCCTTTACTGCTGCATCAGACATCATGTGACCTACTTGTGAAATAACACAACTTCCAGTAGTATTCCAAGGGAGGTTTAGAACCTCAAATATGCCAACAGTTTCCCTGCATTTCTTATCATTGGCGACAGCAACACATTATAAAGTACCACAAGCACAAAATTAAATTGTATAGTATTGTTGATTCATTGCTGATTGTATTCCATTAGAAACAGTAACTAACATTGCACTTGTAAGTAGTTAAAAGCTGTTTGATAAATGAAATTCCTTCTCCCAGGCGCCATTTCTGTTTCGTTTACTGAACTGAAACGCAATAGACAGGCGGGCCGTGGAGTAGCTGGGCAAGGAACGGGAGGTGGCGCGCTCTCGTGTCTGATCGCAAAGTTGGACGATTTGGTCGATGTGCAACCTCTTTTCTTTGAGGAAACGGCTTGGCCCTCCATGGGAATTAATGCCACCATGGGGGCGGAACGAGTTTTCCATGGGACGTATCATGGAACAAGTGCACATGCTACCATGGTGTGTCTTTCGCCATGGTGTTGGTCTTAACTCCATAGAAAAACAAATCCCCCCGAAAGTTAAGAAAACTGTAAAATCTGCGTTTGATTGAACATCGGTTTAAAATTTTGTGTCTAGCCTCAAGGTCGAAATGTAGTTGGGCCATTTTGATTTCAATGAAATTTGAGAACTTTTTCCTGCAATCTCGGCATTAGGCAATAGGCAGTTAGGTTTCAGTCTTCATACTTAAACTAAGCTCAAATTGAGCGATAATAAATTATTAACACCAGGTTAGAGCGATCTTAAAATAAATACCATCACAGGGCGATGTTTAAGACTTATCGCTCAACAGAGGCAATTAAAGATTGTCTCGTTTCTTTTAAGTAACAAACGTCGCTTACCTTTACAGTATCAACTTACTTTTCGAGGAAAACAATCTTCATGTCCTTGAAGTCAGCAGTTGCTTCCTTGGCAAGTTCATCGGCAGTTTTCCCCAAACATGATGCGATCTGAAACAGATTTAATTTTCTGAACAGAAACAATGAGGTCGCGATCCGTCTTCAGAGGTTATTCTGTCCCTCCCTTTCCTCTAGAAGATAACCACGGCGTCGAGCTACAAATCCTTGAAATTTGAAGAGGTTTCTTCTAGACCCTCAACCGATTTTGTCAAATCCTAGCTATCTTCATTAAGAAGGTAAAATGAGGTTAGGATGTCCGTGACTAGACCTACCGTCGGATTAAAACAGGAAGGCGGGTGACCCCCCAAAAATCTGCTGGCTACTCCTCCTCAGCGACTGCAGCAACAGTTCTGACCTGTTCCTCCTGACCAGACCCAAACAATCGACCCCGCACGTTCCCTAAGACCCGCCCGTTTGTCTCATATTACAAAAGGAAGGGGCCTTTTGATTTTCGGACTAGCAAATTTTTAATATGGGTGTTTTCATGATGGGGTGTGTTTTCGGAATAGAGGGTTCCCGCTCTGCGCGTTCCGAGAAGAAGTAAGGAAATCAGGACCGGAACCAGTATTAAAAGTCCCCATATTTTTCCTATTTAACAGTTCATTTTAACATAACTGTCCTCGCGTAAGCCCATTCGAACAATGAAGGTTCATTTGAACTAGTTTTTACCGTAATTTCGGAACTGTTTCCGGTGACTATTTCCTTAATTCTTCTTGAAATAGACACAGCGGAAACCGTCTATTGGTTTCAAAAGTTAAGAATTTACGTGCAAACCACCGCATACTGATGCGACAATTATAAGATGAATTTAAATTGTGTGAGTTTACAGATTAGTTTCACTAAAACACTGATTATTTAACACATGACACATTTGATACGACCTCAGTCATATGCCGGGTCGCAATTCGAACAAGCAGGCCCGCCCTGCCGCCAAACGAAGTTGCCAGCTCCGCTTCGCTTCGCCGGCAACACCGTTCGGCCGGGGGCCGGGCCTGCTTGGCCTGCCGGCGGCGATGGTCGGGCCTGCGGCCTGACGGCCCGGCCCCTGCCGAACGGTGTTGCCGGCGGAGCGAAGCGGATCTGGCAACTTCGTTTGGCGGAAGGGCGGGCCTGCTTGTTCGAATTGCGACCCGGCATATGACTGGGGTCGTATCAAAGTGTTAAATAATCAGTGTTTTAGTGAAACTAGTCTGTAAACTCACACAATTTAAATTCATCTTATAATTGTCGGCCTGACGGCCCGACCATTTCTGTCACGCGATTTGCTGAAGAACATGATCGACTGATGTAGCGGGCCTTCGGCCCGCTTAAACCCGTCGTCTTTGAGTTTGCCCCGCAGACACGAGAAAGGGATGTAACGGTGAAGCACTGCGACTACAACCCACCCTTCTGCCTAGAAAGCGTTTTTCGGGGGGTAGGGGGAGAGTTACCTTTCTATTTTGCGGTTTATAGGCCTTTTTCTACAACTTATTGTTCACTACGGCAATTTTTAGCTTATTTCCGTCAAAAAAAGACCCTGCAGCGCCTAAACGGTTAGATATAGAGCAAAACGGACGAACTTTCTCCCAAGGAACTCTACTTTAACGAGTAACCCCTTAGGAGAACATAAAAAAAATACTTTTTGGGAGAATTTTTGAACCTTGGATACCCCCATTCACACCCTTCCTTAGGGGTGGTTGCCAGGATTTGCCGTAGGTGTTTCGTTCTCTAAGAGTGGACCTTAAGATACCCTGAAAATTTCAAGTCTCTAGCACATCTCCTTCTAGTGGAACAGACAGACAGACACACACGAGGTCGTTTGCATAAGCCCGCTGGATAGCTTTTTCAAAGCAGAAGGGGGGGCTTAAAATTGGCCTTTTGGCGCTCCCGATGAGCTCTTGAATCTCATTCGCTAACACCTAATGACAATGTATTGAAAGCATTGAAAGAGATACATTTGGCTTTCCTCTGGGCCCCTCTCCCTTTGTCGAAGGGACCACCACCTTTGGACTCATGTGTTGCCTGCTCGACCCTTGGCTGCCCAGGTAGTCAACAACTACCGACGCGATAAACCAGCCGCCTTCCAGTTTCATGTAGACTGTATCCCATACCATTATGGTTTTAAAGGTAGAATGGGCGACCCTTTTGCCCCGGTTGCCAGTCACGTCACGATGTAACGCTGTTTCGGGGGGTGTCGTAAAAACTGTGCCTCGATACGTGTTGTGGCGTAGAGGACGGCGTTTTGCACGAAGTTTTAAAATTGCGAGGGCCTGTAGTGCAATTTTGTGCTACGACAAAATATAAGATTTTTGAGCCTACTGGCGACCTCATCGGACCACGGGAAGGGGTCCCGCCAGGCTGTCAAAGTTTAATATAGAACAATAGAACTCTCATTGGGAAATAATGCACAAAGTTCAATTTCCGATTTTAGCCTTTCGGATGCGAAATTTTAGAAAAACTCAGACGGAAATGCAATCCACGCGTAAAAACGCTGTCGGAGACGTGCCACACGTCATATTCCAACACGCGATACCTGAACTATACCATGATGGATTCCTCCAAAAAAAGACGACTCAGCGCCATTTTCGCCCAAATGGCCATTGCATAGCTCAGGTATCCCGTGATGAAATAAGACGTGTGTGGCGTTCATTTTCCTACTCATATCCTACGCCCAATCATTTCTCGGTTTTGTAGAGACCCCGCCTCCACCTCAAAGTCAAACAACTCCGTCTGAACCGTGAAGCGCATATTCTTCGAAGATCCGGCCGTACGTTACTCTTTTATCAAAATATAAGTCCCACTGATGCTGGAACATGTACGTTTGGTGACATTCATACTAATGCTTTGCGTCTCTTACCAACACAGCCACCACAAGATCACGACACAATGCCCGC
>NW_026267483.1:182040-186186 GCF_000697945.3 Frankliniella occidentalis
ACTGATGCTGGAACATGTACGTTTGGTGACATTCATACTAATGCTTTGCGTCTCTTACCAACACAGCCACCACAAGATCACGACACAATGCCCGCGCCATAATAACAGTTACTGTTCTGTTTGGTCAAGTCATTTTCGTTTTATAGCTGGCAGGTGTCTTGTAACTGAGCACACGTGACTCTTAATGTGGCGCGAGTGACGCCCTCGGCAGTGACGAGTGACGCAATCCAGGCGGCAATTTTCTGAAGAGTGACTTGACTGTCGAGGGGTGAACAACAACTGGTGTATTACTCGTGTAACGGGTACGTTTCATTTTTGTTCAGTGAACCCTGCGTTACCTTGGCCGGCCGCGCGGTGACTCACTCGGTATCCTCGCCATTGCCTTAGGGTTAGCCGGCCGTGGCAAGGCGCCTGGCGGGTAGGCAGCCGCAATGCACATTAGTGTTGCAGGCTGGCCTACCCTGCCACTCTCTGCTGAGCCCCGCGGGCGCGCCGCGGGGCGGTGACGAGGTGGCGCTCGTTGCCGCCAGGTGCTGCTGCTCACGCTGCCCCTCCCTCTCGTCCCTGCGAGGTTTCTTGGGTGCTCAGGCGTCAGCTGATCGGCCTCTTGCACTTGACCTTGCACAGCAACACTAGTTATTACCGGGTTATAAATTTACTATTCCTTGTTATTTGGCGGAGTTTTTTCCAATAGCTCTTACTCTGCAAGTCAGATAACCTACCTCGCCCCCTCTACTGTATTATTAAGAGTTAGCCGGACACCCTCTAATGTAATGGGGTGCGCACAGGGAAACACATTACACTCGGCCTGATAATACCTTGTATTTCCTGATATTACCAAGCACTACGTGAATTCCACGTATTACCTTCTAATACCAAGTATTGCCTGAGTATTTTCTGTATCACAGTGTATCACTTGTATTACTTATTCGCGTCCGAAAGCTAGCCTCTGGCGCGCCTGGTGGCCGGTCCGGGAACTAGCGCGATACAAGGCAGAAGCCGTTCCGGGGATCCCTAGCAAGTGTATGGAGCGGGGCTGTTACCGGCGTAGGTAATTCTGGTGAAATAGTGAGTGTCATAAGTGAAAAATGGTGCTAGTTAGTATTTCGGACGTAATAGGGGCCGTCCAGGACTTCAAAAGACCCATGATCGAAGGGGAAGCAGTATTAGAGTCAGGTTTACTTGTGGCTTTGGGCAGACTCGGCGCCGCGGAGAATGGTCTTCTGAAGGTGTGGTGTTTGTGTATCCAAACCTCGTCAATTTTCACAAATCCTCACACAATAAATGTCACCCACAATCTTAAAAGCGCCCTGAATCGCATAAAATAATTGTCCTGCTCTTGTAAGGCCGGAACCAGTGCAAAAGTGTTAACATGCTATTGCGACATTAATGCACCTGAACAAGTAAGTTGATAGTAAATTTGGCCTTATTCCCTTGCTGTCATGTTCTAGTTTTCCTCTTTATGTGTTGTAGCTAAAAATAACAAAATTGTTAATTTAGTATTTTGAAATATTGTTGCAGATTAAATAGTGAAAATGACTTGGAGGATTTGAGTTGCACTGACCTGGAGCAGCAGTGGGGGAAGCTTAAAAAAGCTGTACAGACTGATAATGAGGCTGTGCCAATTACAGAATTCTGTCATTTTCCAAAGTATAATAATGTATACTCTAGGGATAATGTAGATGCTACTGGAGAGCAACAGTCAAGATTTGCACAGCTCATCATTGAAAGTATGTACGAATCGACTCGGGAGTCGTAGGTCGTACCAACCACACGTGAAATGAAAATTAACCCCCCCCCCCTCCTTCCCGGCCCTGACAGAAATTATCGTGCATACACGGATGAACGATGCATGCATCATGCATGCATCATGCGCGAGCATCGTGCATCGTGCGCGCACGATGCATGCATCGCCTCCGCCGCGCATAGTGCGGAATCACCGTGAAAAATGCTAACTGGAAATGTCCCTGTACTTAAGGCAGGCGCATTAAACATTCGACCACTGACATCTTTCTAATGTGTGCGTTGCATCAGGGTTTTGTGTGACCAATACGCGTCATGACATGTCAGTGATCCTCGTTAGGTTGTGTTACCACCGTTGACTTACGCCCTTCCATCGATTCTCGACATTTTAGGAGGGTGGGTTTGCACCTCTTTGTCAATCCTCGATATTTCAGGGGGTGGGCTAGCACTTCCGGAACTTAGGTACAAGTTGGGCACCCCCCACGACACCCCTAAAATTAGGTTAGGTAAGTAATGGGACTCAGACACCCTAAAAATAGGATAGGTTATGTTAAGTACTCAAAAGATACCCCTCGAACTTGTGTGCGAGTTCGGCCCTAACCCAAGACACCCCTAAAATTAGATTGGGTTAGGTCAGAGGCCCCCAAGATGAAGACCGCGACGTTGAGCTATATCAATGGCAGACCGCGACAAAGTGACATGCATTTGCAGTTATTTTCGCTACTAATATTTTCTGCGGTGTTACCCGAGTTTGCATACAATACTGGTTCCTGAATAAACCTTCGCAGACTGCTCTCATGGGCACCTGATCGCTTCAGATCCATCGGGCCCATGAACGTAGCGTACCCCTTTGCCACCCCCCCCTACCCCCGGTCAACCCTCTGAGCATCGTCGGGGCAGAGCGTTTAGCCAGTTGGCAAAGGACCGTCGCATCGGTCGGTCCTGACGGCAGCAGAGCATATAGAGGTCAACGGTGACCTGCACCGTATTCCGGGCCAGCATCAGGATACATACGCACAGCGAACAGTTTCTTGTGAAATTCACAAGAAACGACGTGAAAATTCACGTGCACCCAAACTGCGTGAAAAACGCGTGAAGTTGGCCCGAACCTTGTGAAATTAGCTCCAAACGCGTGAAATGTCAGAGCTGTTGGCTGGTGCTTCGAGTCCCGGTCGCGGCTCTAGCATTAATTTTTTTTTGATCATCTCAGTTGGAGATAGGATAGGACCGGGTCGGTGCAGAGGACTCAGACATAGCTCACTTTAGCCGAGCGCGATAAGGCGTGAGAAACTGAGCCCGCAACCTCGGGTTCGACTCTCGCCGATTGCCGATACTTTTATCCCACCATTTACCACTCCCACTTGGTAGTCACGGGTTCAACACCTACCAGTGACTTGGAGAATTTCAGTTTTCATTTCGTGTTGGATTTCGCCCAGTCTGAGAAAGAGTAACATCGGAGTCTGTACGTACGCCCCGCAAGCAGTGCCGTTAGCCGAGCGCGCTAAATAGTATGCTATGTAGGCCTGAAGCGGCCCCGTGTCCTGGGATCGATACCCACCGACGGCCGCCTTTTTCTTCATTTCTTTCGCAAGCGAACTTGAGAGACACGTAGACGGTGGTTCGATCCCCACCCACTACCTCAATTTCTTATATTGTCTTATAATCGTTTCGGTTTCAGTCTATATTAGCAGCGGAGCCATTGCTCACATCTCGTAGTCGCCCCCTGTAGGTGCGTGGTCTGAGGCGTGTAGTTGACGCACAAGAGGACGCAGGTTCAAGACCCAGCGGCCGCCTCCACTATTTTTTTTTGTAGTTGCCTTTTTAAATCTATGGTAGCATCGGGATCTGTAACTACATCCCCCAACACGCCCGCACAGCCGCGGTCACTAAAGGGTCGGTCTGTCGGCCGCGTGGCGTGGCGTGTCGTAGCCCCATGTCCTGGGTTCGATACCCACCGGGGGCCCCCTTTTTTGTTCATCTCCTTGGAGCGCGTCCTGTGGATGCGTGGTCTAGACGTGTAATTGACGCACAAGCGGACGCGGGTTCAAGACCCGGCGGCCAAGCCCCCATTAGTATTTTTTTTTTCTCGTTTCTTTTTAAATGTATCGTAGCATCTAGTTCTGTTGCCACCGTCCCCAACTCTCCCACACGGCCGCGGCGACTAAGGCGTTGATCTGGCACCCGCACGGCCCAGGTTCGATTCCCGGCGGAGTTCCTTTTTTTTTTTTTTTCTGGATTCCTCGCTCGACCGAAGTCGAAGTGCAGGCGAGTTTTGCATTCAAGTCCCAGAAAAAGACTAAACGATTTTTAGGCACGCTGCTTCGAGATCCAGCGGACGACTAAAAGTATATGGTAGCATCTAGTTCTGTTGACACCGTCCCCAACTCTCCCACACGGCCGCGG
>NW_026267483.1:186969-188089 GCF_000697945.3 Frankliniella occidentalis
GTTAATGATTATATCCTGAATTGTAAAAAACAAAAACTTCTAGCAGTAGCACTTTTTCTAGATCTAAGCAAGGCCTTCGATTGTGTTGATCACAAAATACTCTTGTCCATATTGGATAGATATGGAATCAGAGGTATTCCTCTTAACCTTATTTCGTCTTATCTTTCGGAAAGAGAACAATTTGTTGGCATTACCTCTATAAATAATCAACTGATAGTCTCACAAAAAGGAATAGTTAAAGAAGGTGTCCCTCAGGGTTCAGTTTTTTGGGCCCTATCTATTTATTATCTATACAAACTGCATTCGTGCCATTATCAGGCTTATACTTTCTGAATTTGTTCTATACGTGGACGACACCACCATCATAATTCCTGGTAAAACTATTCAAGAAATCGAAGCTAAGGCTATTGCTGTTCTGACCAAAGTTGAAATTTTTTTCTCTTCCTTAGGCCTAGCTCTAAATTTATCAAAAACAATCTGCATGCTTTTTAATTCATCTCTCGATTCAGCAATTTCAATCAATATTAACAATGTCAAAATTGAACAAGTAAAATTAACGAAATTTCTAGGTATTAACATTTCCTCAGACCTTAAGTGGAATGAGCATATTTCGGAAATTTGTAAAAGTGTGAGAAGAGGCATTTTCCTTTTAAAACAATCCAATCAAAGCCTAAACAAAAAATCCAATGTACTCGTGTTTCATGCTTTTTGTTGCTGAGCGAAGCGAAGCTCTCCGGAACAGTGGACCGAGCTCTCCTGTGGACCTGGCGTGTCGTTGGTCGTGAGTCTGTCTGTCTGTCTGTCTGTCCGTGAGGAGCAACCACTACTCTTTTGCTGTAGCGAGTATCGCCAAAAGTGAATATGTTTTGGGATGTACAAAGTCTGAGTGTGTTTTATCACTAAAGGATATTGCGATTGATTGCGTTTGAAATATTTTGTATTTTGTTGAAATTAAAAGTTCAACAGTTGGCAGCAGTTCGCCGCCGCGGCGCAGTGTGGCCAGTCGCCGCTAGGTGGCGGCGCTTGCGCAGCACCAGGGTGCGAGTGAAGTGCTCACCTCACGATTTTGATACCGTCTCAACAGTAATTCAAATATCAGATGGTCAAACCAAGTGCGGTA
>NW_026267483.1:188595-189337 GCF_000697945.3 Frankliniella occidentalis
CCTATTGCGAAATAGTTCGCTTACCTTCCCTCAAAATAGTCCGAAATACCGCGAAATACCGTGAAATAATCCGAAATAGGCGAGAAATAACCGAAATGGCAGGAGAAATACCACGAAATAATCCGTACGCTACGAACCCAAATGATTTCCCCCTCGATGCGGAACCATTTCGTTCGCCACTTCAAACTGCAGAAAAGAACTGTTCGCCACTCACAACTGTAGAACAGATTTGCACCTAGATTTGGCGAGTGCATTTTCCAGTGATTCCATCGATTGGCTACTGGGTATGTGTGTGAGAGCATGTGGCTAAAAGTGAGTGTAACCGATAAAATTTACCCCAGGGTTCAGTGGTCTCCTCTCCTCTGTTTACATTTAGCGCAGAGCCGGGCAGAACCCTTTTACTTAGTACCTGATATGTTTTGAGGATTGAAGCGAGAAGAGTCTTCACCATCATCCACGCAAGCGGTTGCCCGATGCAGTTGCGACTACCAGAGCTAAAGGGCAAGAAGCTGTATGGATGCATAGCAGCAGCCCGATCGGGCAAGAATCTGTCCGGGTCGAAGGTAAGCGGGTCCTGGTGGTACTTCGGACTTCGGTGCACGCCCACAAAGTTCAGAAACAGGACGGTGCCGCTTGGAATGTGCTTGCCGTCCAGTTCCACAACCTTACTGGTCTGCCGAGCCACGAATGGAGCTATAGGGAACATTCGTAGAGTCTCGTTGACAACACGATCCATGTACTG
>NW_026267483.1:189387-194466 GCF_000697945.3 Frankliniella occidentalis
CAGACTGCTCTCATGGGCACCTGATCGCTTCAGATCCATCGGGCCCATGAACGTAGCGTACCCCTTTGCCACCCCCCCCTACCCCCGGTAAACCCTATGAGCATCGTCGGGGCAGAGCGTTTAGCCAGTTGGCAAAGGACCGTCGCATCGGTCGGTCCTGACGGCAGCAGAGCATATAGTGGTCAACGGTGACCTGCACCGTATTCCGGGCCAGCATCAGGATACATATGTGTTTCTGTGGGAAGGCAGGTGGCATCACCGCGAACATCGACCCCGAGTGAACGGGGTCGTGACATACGCAAGTGCGTGCACCGTTGGTAGGCTGAAGTGTCGTGGGCGTATGCAGACCGATGGGGACCACCAAAACGCTGTTCTCTCTCATTCACCCTCAGGACGATCCAAATTGCGAGCCGGACCCACACCTCCTGGCAGCGCTGCAGGAGCAACGGTTGATTCGAGAGCAGGCGGCCATTTTACCAACAAGGTCCGTGCGGCAGTTTGTGCAGCAGCGAGTGCAAGCGTAAGTATGCTTAAGGTTGGAGAGACCCCAACCCCAACTTCCGCATTCTTCGCTAATAGAGTACCTATCCCGAGGGATTCACCTTCAACACCGGGTACAGATGGGAGTGTAATCCTATGTAATCCATGTAAAACTGAAACAAATTTTTAAAAATTGTCACTAAATTTGACCTAATTATCCAAATTTATCTGGTTTAGCTTTAGAAATTCAACGAAATCCTCGTGTTATTCCCGAGGAAGCAATAACTCCTTGTTGATGTGTACACATGATTCCCGAAATAAATGATTACCAGTTATTCCCGTCCGCTTATATTTGTGCATGGGACAGGAAGGGGGAAGGCGGGCCGGTGTGGGCTAGCCACCTGGCTCGTAAAGGCATGTCTCCTGTAACGAGCACTTTGTGCTGCGTTACTTGTTTCTTATCAAATCTCCCGCTCCCTTCCTGACTACCGAATTTCCCATATTATACTTGGTGAGTTCATCAAACTTTCTCATATCCAGCCGCCTCCCGTAGGATATTTAGTTGGTCGTTCTGCTTGGTTCTTGATCAGTCGGGATGTAGTTCATGTGTGACTATCCCCAGTGCGTGCTTCGGCCGCCTGGTTGGGTTAGTATATTTAACCCTACACCCGCTGTTCGCTGACCCGAGTGTTCAACATTTTGTCCTACCAACTTGTCGTATTGTACGCTTTACCCTCGGTGATTGTGGTGCTTGGACTTGCTTAGTTAGTGTGATGTATAGTGTAAACCTGCAACGTTATGTTGCCCATGGTTAACATGTGTCTCATACCAGTTTTGTTTCTTTCATTCAGGGTATTTTATCCAGGGGCTGACCAGAGTAATTAATTCATGGCAGTTCACTGTTCCTGCTTCTGCAAGACTTCAAACGCGTAGGCCAAGGATGGTCCGGTTGGCATGCCCGTCCAGCTTGCTTTGGCGATGCTTTCTTCGCCTTGCTACTGCGCCCTCACTTTCACACTGTGAAAAATATCATCTTCAATTTACAAAAAATTTGTAAACCCGAATTATAGTTTAAGTTGTAAATTTACGACAGCACATTTTCTACTCGCCAAGCTATTGGAAGTCGATACATAATGCATGTATTTTTACGATTACAAATTGTTATTTTACCACTTGCGTCAAGGAAAATTTTCCTGTAAACCTACCTACTTTTCTTCACAGTGTTACTTAATCACTTCCTCCCAGTTTCTCGCAGGTCTGTTTCAGGTGCCCTGCGGCTCCACACTCCACGCGGCCAAGAGTTGCCAGATACACCCCCATATCTTTACCGTCGCTGGGACCGTCCTGCAGAGCAGTACTAATGGAGAGGGTGCTGTGCCGCCCGGGACCCCCGCCCCGCCGCACTGTTCACGGTTCTGTGGCGTGCCTATGGGCGCGATCGCCACAAATTTGGAACCGACGGACTCGGCAAGGTCCAGGCCAACTGACTCTTTTGTTCAAATTGAACACAACTCGATTGGGGGCCGCCAGGGGCGTCGAACGTGACGGCGACAGCGTCGCCCGCAGGTGCCTCCGGACCTCGCTACCTGCGCCAGCGCCGCCAGCCGCAGCCCAGCCCTTTCCCGGGATCGGCGGCCCGCGTGGGCAGGGTCCGCTCGCTCAGATACTGTCCACGTTACCCAAAAGCAGGACAGAGGCTGTTCAACAGATTGGCACTATAGAGCTTCGTACGTCGAAAGGGGAACAATTTCGTTTCACAATTGAGGCAGCAGGAATAATTATGTTCACGTGCGCTACTAACTTGAGGTAATTGCTATTCATCATCTTCCAAATATATCATCGTACGTCTGTATTTATCACATATTAATTAAACCAAAATTATTTCAGGTTACTTGCGGATTCCAAAACCTGGTTTGGTGATGGGACGTTTGAGTTCTCGGCGGATAAGTTCCATCAATTGTACACCATCCATGCCTACAATGATGGTTACAATGTACCACTGGCATCATTCTGTTTACCAGATAAGAAGGGACCCACCTACGTCTCCATGTTTGAGATGTTTAAAGAGGTGACCAAAAGTAAAGCCGTTGTGGATCTTGATCCAACTCAGCTGTTGCTGGACTTTGAGGACGGGCCGCGTGCCGCCGCAACGAAAATTTTTCAGAACGTGACCATCAGAGCTTGCCGGTTTCACTCTACGCAAAATTTGGTGAAGGTGATTATCTTTTTTCGTGCCCACTTACATTTCTCGCTTTTTCTTTTATTTATTTCTTTATTTATTTATTTGCTATTCTTTAACAGCGCGTACGAGCCAACCGAAAGTTGCTGAGCACGTTCAGTAAAGAAGATAACGAGAGCGGAAAGTGGCTGCTTGCCTTCCTGGGTCCTCCCTGCCTACCGCCCTACATGGTTGAGGAAGCGTTTTTAGAGTGCCCCCAAAGATGCTGCCGACATCAAATTTTCTGATTATGTCCTGGAAACATACATTGATTCGAAAAGGTTTGTATTACGTTCCTCTGTTATTGTATGTTAACGTCCCCTTGCCTATTGTAACACATCTAATTTTTATTATGTAATACTTTATAATATTTTTTACTGGTGTTTATAGTGTATATCTTCATTCATTGCAAGATTGGTTTTTGCAATACAAATGTGAGACAAGACATAATGTTCGTTCTTATTGGTTGACGTGCGGAAACCACCCTCCTCTCTGCTTCATTACACACTTAACGCCTGACAGTGGCTGGGTAGGCAAGTGAACTGACATGCCGGCGCAGATGACCATTTTGGTGGCCGCGCAGGGATTAGAGCCCAGCCGGGGGGCTTTAGCGGGCGCGTCCCCCAAGCGGCTTGGTCGTGTGCGCACACGGACCGGCCCCGGCGCGGATGGCCAGTTTTTGGCCGTCCGCAGGTAGCCCCGGTGCAGATGGTCGCACCCAATTTTGGTTTAATTAATAAGTGATAAATACAGACGTACGACGATATATTTGGAAGATGATGTATAGCAATTACCTCAAGTTAGTAGCGCACCCCCAGACAACGCTCACTCCGGTCGGGCCCCGGACGGCAACCGGTTTAACCTCGGACCTTACCCAGATGGGACCCGGACGGGACCCGGACATGGCACAGATCAATCCGGACGAGGCAGACCCGGATGAGAACTGGATGAGACCCGGACGGCACTCGGATGGCACCCGACCGGCACCCGGACGGCACTCGGACGGCATGCGGACGGCACCCATACGGCATCCGAACGGTACCCGGTGGGAGCCTTCAGCCCGGACGGGACCCGACCGGTATGGCCTTATACTACTGAGGCGTGTGTGGGGTGGGTGAGTGGAGGCACCACGGACGCCTGCACCCATTGCGCCACAGGGGCGAAAAGATGTCCCCGATCTGCAGCCGATTGCGGACCGGAAGACGGCCGGAAGGCCTCTTCCGGCCCCCGGCCGGCTCCTGATCGGCCGGTGTCCGGGCAAGTCTCTCCAGGGTACCCCCTTAGCAGTCTGATGAAATATCGATACGATAACTTTCCGAAATAGCATGTCGAAAATGTATCGAAATCAGCTAAATTCCTTATCGGAACGTTATCGTTTCGATATCGCGCCAAAATCCTTTTCTCATTAGGAACCTCTGCAGCCCAGAGTGGTTCAGCCGCTCCCAACCTGCAGTCGATCGCGGCCCGGAAGACGGTCGGGAGCCCTAATAGGTGGGCAACATCTTGCTTTTAGGGCATGCGGGTACGGCGGGTGGCCCACCATGATTCTCACATGCGCCAAGCTCCAATAAGTTACCGAATGTAGCTTAGAAAAATGGACGTAATCTCTAGAACGAACCCGCTAGGGGACCTCTGGCCTCTGGCCAAATGCGCCCGGACACCGGCCGATCAGGAGCCAGTGGAAGGCTGAAAGAGGCTTTCCAGCCCTCTTCCGGTCCGCAATCGGTTGTAGATCGTCTGATTGCGGCCCGGAAGACGGTTGGACGCCCTCTTTCGGCTTCCACCGGCTTTTTTCTTGAAATGTAGTCAAAGATGTGAAGTAGTTTGTCTTATTATGCTTAAGTAGGGACCTTACTACAACCACTAAAACAGTACTTCAAGGCCAAGATTGTAAAGTGACCAGATTGGCTAGAAATCGAGAAAAGTGGCCATCAATGGACAGTGGCCACATTAGGGCACCTTACCCTAGTTGATATCTAGTGTTGGGGGAGTAAAATGCATCCTGATGGTACTTTTTCTTCTGCGACGATTCGGATTTTTCCGTAGATGATTGTGAAAGAGAAAATCAAAAGAGTTCGTCTGCTTCTTTTACTGAAGAAATTAATGTACAGCTGAGTGTCAATGGAAGAACAGTAATCAGGGCTAATCTCAAATCAGAAAGTGATGCTTTACCCTGGAAGTAACAGTACAGTGAGAGAACTAGTTGGCTGAGCGATTAGCGAAGCCTATTACTCCGTCTGGCCGGAAAAAAACTTTTTCTGTCTGTCTGTCTGTCTGTCCGCACGATAACTCGAGAACAAATTGAGCGAGCGACCTGGGATTTTTAGGGTCGTTTTGTACTACAAAAAGACAGATCGAGTTCGAAGATGAGCACTCTAGCT
>NW_026267483.1:199788-200753 GCF_000697945.3 Frankliniella occidentalis
TAGGTAGGTGGGAAGCCCAGACTCAGCTTGCGCGGGACGGGCTTCTACCTGACTCTCTCGCACACTCCGGGCGAATAATACGGGCGAGGGTCGGTGCCGCTCAGGCCCAGCTACCTGCATAGGCCGCCCCGACTGAAGGTACTCCTCCGGCACGTTAGATAGCCCTGACTCGGCCGTTAATCCCCCAACCTGTCGAGATTTTGGACCCACGGGTCCCTATGCTGGGAGAACTTCGTGCCCCCACCGTCTCTTCCTCCATCGTGATCTGTACACATACTTGCTCCTCCCCCTCATCCCTGAAAATTTACCCACCCCGTCTTTACACTTGCGGTGACACACACTTACGTAAAAAACAATCCCCGGTGAACCACCCCTCCTATGCTAAGCGTGGTAGGGTACTATCAGAAACGTTAAGATGCATTTTCAGCGAGGGGTGGATAACTCCCCTGCCAAGTGTACACCCCTAATTCTGACCAATTCAAACTAATTCAGACCAATTCAATTTAATTCAAACTAATTTAGACCAATTCAATTTAATTCAAACGAATTCGAAACTAATTCAACTAATTCAGTCCAATTCAAGACAGCTTATATTCAATTCAAGTCAATTCAAGCCAATTCACGCTAATTCAGTAACATAAAATCGCAATAATTCAAACCAATTCAATCCAATTCAAATTCAATTCAACCTTATTCAAGCTAATTCAAATTCAATTCTTGAACATTGTACACCCAATTCAGGAGTTATCCACCCCTCGATTTTCAGTCGTTTTTACTCATTTTCGAAGTATAATTCCCTCGTTCTGGAACTACCATGACCCACAGGGGCTGTAAACTTCTTTTTGTACCCACTGAAAACATTTGGCACAAAGTTACGACCGGAAGATCACGTAGGCAAAATGAAAAAGAAAATGAATCTCGGAAACTGCGATGAAAATGTTGTAATTTAGGAGGTAAGGAGTTTT
>NW_026267483.1:200803-201471 GCF_000697945.3 Frankliniella occidentalis
CCCCCCGCCTACCCACACCCACCACTCCTCCTTGTCCGTAACCCACCTCTTACACAGCTCCCCGCATCCTGTTTTGTTCTTCTTACTTTCCTTATTAGGTATGGCTTTATCCTTTCCCCCCTCCCCCCACCAAAGCTCATGACGTAATTGATGGACGGCCACTAGCCATCCTCGAAGTGCCGCTCTGCGCAGCCACGCTGCAGGTAGCTGATGGCTGAGGTCCTTGAAGTTGTGGCCGCTAGCTGATGTCTGCATGTCTTCGTTTCGTACATCGTGTGTTTGATTTCATAAAACATTGATGGCAATATGGACATAAATGTAACCTTTAAAAAACGAAAGCAGAAGCGCTTGATTCACACACACCATTGCTTTATATATTTCGTGTTTTAATTGACACCATCTGTATTTAGTCAGAGTCACTGGAGATAGGAGACTTTTTTTTTGAAGACACAGTTCCAGTTTCAAGAATCTCTTCCCTTTTCCTTTTACGATCGTCCCTTTCACTTTCCAACTCCTGTGGCAAACCAGATAAGAATTTGCCAAGCTGGCGTCTGTTATAAGCCTCGCTTAAGGGTTCCAAGAAATTCTTATTGTATTTTATAGGGTTCAGAGTAATTTTCTCCCAATTCATTGCCTTGAGTATCTCTGAAAAAAAAATGTATTGGTAC
>NW_026267483.1:201832-202137 GCF_000697945.3 Frankliniella occidentalis
ATTTATGTCCATGGCTCATGGACAGCCCCATGGTTTTTTTACCCAGGGTGTAACCTGTAGATTGAATACCTACAAACCCCCTTAAAGGAATACTATGAAATCGAAATTTCGACAAACATCTTGGTTGTCCGTGTAGAGAAGCACCTCAGGACCTTAAATCCACTCATTACTCATCTTTGTCAAAAATGTCCATTAGAACATTGAGAAAACGACCCTTCGTACATACGACATTGTGAAAATGACGCGCTGTGGATAGAACGTTGTTAGGACGCCATTCTCAAAACGCGTGGGTCGAATAACTACCC
>NW_026267483.1:204457-205026 GCF_000697945.3 Frankliniella occidentalis
ATAATTCGAGATAATTACCAAATTAATGACAAAATAAATTCGTATGAATGCCAAGTCGATTTGCCATTATTAGACCATGTGTTTGTTTCGTCATTAATTTGCCATGGAAAAGGCCAGTTTGACGACAAATTAATGACGAAATAATCTCTAAATGATGATGAAAACTCAAGCTGCACGAAAAACCAGCCGCCGCCTTGAGTTGGAATCGAGCCACGAAACTTGCGCACCGCAGCGCAGCACTGTTTCCACCTGGCCAGGCCAGGGTGGAGACATGCGGAGCGGGATCACTATCCGCATCATACGAGACAGGTCCCGGACCCCTCAACACAACACACGGCACGCATGCGAGGAGTTGGAAGCAAATCAGTGAAAAGAAGTGGGTACGGCGCGCCGTGGCACTGTGATTATGATTTCCTAAGAATTCCTTGTGAATAGACCAATAATTAACCTTTAACATGGGAGGACGAGCGGCTTGTGGTGTTAGTGTTCTTAAAAGTGTCGCCCACTTCTTTGCATGCGTACCGTGTGTTGTGTTGAGGGGTCCCGAACCTGTCTCGTATCGTGCGGAA
>NW_026267483.1:209721-210193 GCF_000697945.3 Frankliniella occidentalis
GGCAATCTTTCGTAATCTCTGGGAATCTTTTGTCTGTGGTAATCTTCGGAAACCCTTGGTAATCATGGGTAATCTTCGGTAATCTTCGGTAGTCTCTGGTAATCCTTGGTAATCATCACTCTTTGGTAATCAGGTGTACACGATTTTTTCGAGTTGGGCACCCCTCGGGAACGAAAGTGTGCACTTAGATCATCTATGCTATGCTATCGTCTTTGCTAGACGTCTATTAGACGATCTTCGATCTATATGTAGACATATTAAAGACGTCTGTTAGTCGTCTATTTGCCCTGTGGGAAACTACACACTGGTCTCAAATTTATATCATCTGCTTTCATGATCCGTTCTAACGAAACTTTTTGATATAGAGTACGTGTACGTGCAATAGCGATCCGTTATGTTCGGACCGGGTCACTGCTGGTGAAACGGCAGATAACTTTCAGAGTACAGCAGAAGACGCAAGTCGGAGTTCTTA
>NW_026267484.1:0-4519 GCF_000697945.3 Frankliniella occidentalis
GGCGCAATACTTCTAAAATGTATTAAATTGAACTTTGTGGGACATTGTCGCGTGCCAGCAACGAAATCGTATCTTTCCCCGGCCAAACCGTTAACATAAGCGTGTAGCACTGGTGGCTGGGCCGTGGGGTGCCTCGTGGGGCGCCGCTATTGTTGGCTGCCGGTGCAGAAGGGTAACAGAGCGCACTTGCCCTGCTCGCCTCACCGCCCCCTCACTGCCTCTTCAGCAGCCCTCGTCCCATTCGGCTGCACGGCACATGACGTCTCCACCGACGATCCGATAAGCCAGCACATCCCCCGTTCTGAGGTATGTGGCACTCCATGAAAACAGTTTTATATTCGTAAAATGTTTTTATTTAGTCTCGAAACCAAGAGAAAAAAGACGCGATTGGGTTTGTATGTTAAAGTCATGGCGTCGCCTACAAAGAAGCGCGTACGCGTGGCTACGGCTGAGGTGCTGGCGGATCGTTCGGCGTTGGAGAACGTCTCCTCCATCAAATGGGAGCGATGCTGCCTGTGCCAAAGACCTAACGAAGTGAAGTCGTTGGGGACGCTTAAGAGCCCGATGGACCATGTGAGTAAGGAGACGAGGCTGGCAGGGTACAAAACTATCGTGGAGCAGATACAAGCTTTTCGGGAAATTGGTCACCTCCCAAGTTCTGTGCGGTATGAGGCTCTGTCAGTAGAGGGCATGTCGATCCTTGATACAATGATTGCAAAAAAAGCAAGATGGCACAAAAATTGCGAGTTGAAAATTAATCGAACTGAACTTGCGCGTATCAAGCAAAGACAGAAAAAACTGGACGACTTAACAGCCCGTGCCGAAAGTTCACCTGTTCCCAGCCCCGTGAAGCGCCGCCTGACGCGTTCGGTTGGCTCCCCTGCGCTCTCTGTCCTTCCCTTAGAGGAGAAGTGCTTTGTCTGCGGCGAGGTCGGCACCTGGAGCAAGGGGCTGTGCAAGGTGTCGACGGTCGACGTGGAGCAGAAAGTCAGCGAGGTGGCGGAGAAGACTTCTGACAACGACATCAAAGCCCAGCTTGTGGCGCTCCTCGCCAACGGCCCCCTGCGAGCGCAGGAGAGTATGTACCACCCCGCGTGCCTCAGTAAACTCTACCGGACTATAAAGTTGCCCCCATCTGAATTAGGAGAGGAAAGTGGGACAAAACAGTCAGTGCGCGCGTGCGAGGCCATGGCCTTCGCAGACGTGGTGGCTTCGGTGCAAGAGCGAAGTATGCCGAGCAGCACTGACTTTATTTTTCCCATGACTGCCCTAACTAAATTATACCAGCAGAGATTGGCGCAGCTCCTTGGTGTCGGTACGGCGGATCTTCCTTCAGTCCACACAACAAGGCTTCGAGAGAAGTTCCAGGAGAGCTTCCCCCACCTGCGGCTGGAGAGGCCGTCCCAGGAGTACGTATTCGTCAAGGGCAAGTTTGCGCCTGTTCTAGTCCCGCAGTACGAGATGGACCTGGACGTGATCGCGTTCAAGCGCTTCGTACGCGAGCTGCGGACAGAAATGCTGGGCAACCCCGTGACCTTTTCGGGTTCACTGCGGCGAGACGAGCAGGCCGCGAAGACGCCAGCGACACTAGGCGCTGTCAACATGCTGCTCTACGGCCCGGGGGCGGTTGACATGGACCGGGCAACTCAGCCTGCCCTCTCTCTCGCACAGTTGTTGCATTTTAACACCCTCGCACGCCAGCCGAGAGGTTATGGCGTGCGACATGTAAAAGAAAAGGAGACGCTTTTGCCCGTTTTTCTGTCCCTGTCGGCCTACGCGAGAACTCGGAGTAAAGAGTTAGTCAAGGAGCTGCACGCCCTCGGCCTGGGCATCTCCCCCACGAGAGTGTACGAGATAACATCCTCCCTGTGCTACCTGACCGTGATACGAGCAGAAGAGGAGGGGTTCCTCTGCCCAGCTGAGCTCCGCCGTGGACTGTTCACTATTGCAGCCCTGGACAACGTGGACCACAATCCGTCCAGCTCCACGGCAAAAGGCTCCTTCCACGGTACGGGGATCTCTGTATTTCAGGTCCCAACGAAGCAGTGCCCTGGAGAACACCGCACTTTCAAGACGACGTATGTGGACGTGCCCCAGTCACGCACGGACGTCCCAGACCTACCGGACAGTTATGCAGTCGTACCGAGTGTCGTGCTGAGGTCCCGGAAGCCGGCCACCCCCGCAGCGCACCCAGGTACAGGGGAGAGTATGGTGGCACAAAGTGAAGCGTGGGAAGAGAGACAGACCGCATGGCTTAGCCACGTAAGAAATGTGGTCCACGGTGGAGAGCACGGCCTTGACCTCACGTGGGCAGCTTTTAACGCCACAAACTTCTCGAGTGAAAGCGATACTTTGCCTATTGTCAACACGCTGCTTCCCCTCTTCGAAGAGGTCGCCGAAACACCTTCGATGGTCAAGCATGGATTTGATATTGTGACTAAGATAACCAACATGGTTAACCCTGGCCAAACACCTACGATTTGCATGGACCAGCCTTTGTTTGCGCTAGGAAAAATATTACAGTGCAACTGGCCGCAGACTTACGGCGAGAGTAAGATTGTCCTCCTTATGGGCGGTTTGCATATAGAACAGGCGTTTTTGCGACTACTGGGCACCTTCATGGACGAGTGTGGGTGGGCTGAAATAGCAACACACGCGGGCATCACATCATCTGAAGCAGGGGCTGAAGCGTTACTTAAGGTACACCACATCAAGAAGTCACGAGCTGCACATGAAGCAACGGCGGCGGCACTCTACATACTGCTGGAAAAAGCTCACACTGAATTATGTGATACAGAGGCCACAATGAGTGAATGGGCACAGGAGCAAGTGGATTCTCCCACCTTTTATTTTTGGTGGACTGTACTTAAGCTAGAGTTGTTGCTACTAAGTTTTGTCGGTTCCTTACGCAGCTCAACCTATGACCGATACCTCTCCAGTATAAAACAGATGCTGCCTCATTTCTTCTCGTGGGACAAAATAAATTACGCTAGGTGGCTAACTGTTCACCTCACAGACCTTCTCGAGCTGCCACATACAGCACCCGATGTGCATTCTGCCTTCACCAAGGGTTTCTTTTCGCTTGCCAAAACAAGGGAACCATTCACGCGAATGTCACCAGACCAAGTACACGAGCAAAACAACAAGCTGGTTAAAGGACAGGGCGGTGCCATCGGACTCACAGAAGATAGGCAATCACTGATGCGCTGGATGCTTGCTGGGCCGGAGGTGCAAAAACTGGTGAATGAGTTTAGCCCAACTAAGATCAATGCAGCAACAGAGGGACTGGAGACGCGACATGACCAGTACAGTGCCATCCAGGTAGTGTTGCATTTAACACCTCTATCAGGCGCGTGCTAAGGGGGTAGGACAGAGGGTGGGCGGGGCTCCTCCCCCTCCCCTATTTCCCGTGGGCCTCCTGAAAAATAGGCAGTTTGAAAAACAAAACGTCCGTACGTATGTAACTTTCAATACACCCTCCCCCCCCCCTCTCCCCTTCATACGCCCCTGCCTTTTAACTGATTACGTAAAATGTTCAAAATATATTAATTGATTTTGGGGGGGTTTTCAGACTGCGTTTAGAAAAAAAGTAATTGCACTTATAGAGTGCTTTTCAGAGCGGGGAAACCCTTTCCTTCAGACCAGCTCTGAGCTCATTAATATTCACACGGGCGATATTTTGGGACCAGATGCCGTGACAGCACTCAGAAATATGGAATCAGACGGCGTAAATGCTCTCAAATCTTTCATCGACGAGAGAATAATTGGTCAGAAACGCTCTGTGTTCGACCCCATAAAAAAATTCAACCGTAAGGTGTTCGCCGCTCGCTCAAAAAATATTCAAGGAAAGGCTGTCCAAATTAAGAGTCTGCAGATGGATGCTCAACTCTTTCTGCAGTTATACATAATGAGTGAACACCGCCAGTTAGATCTTAAAGTTTTTTTCTCTTATGAGAACCAGGTGTGCCCACCATCTGTCAGCAAGAACGGCGACCTGAGGTTACCTGATAACAAGAGCGAAATCATCCCGTTGCTGACCGATGGCGTCGAAGGGGCTGGCGCGGCCCCAGAATCGCCAGATTGTCTCATCATCGACGCCAGCATACTTTTGCGCGTTTGGGAGCCCCGTAAGTCCAAAACATTTGCGGACTACTGGCTGAAAGACTTCAAGCCAAACCTGTTAAGGGAGGCAGCCAACCTGGGTAAGCAACGCCTCGATCTGGCTTGGGACATGTACTCGCCTTCCAGCCTAAAGAGAGCCACCAGACAAAAACGGGGAAGTGGGCAAAAAATGCAAGTACTGCTCAAAACATTACTCCCCAAAAACTGGAAAAATTTCTTACTCAATGACGACAACAAAACCGGTCTCTTCAAGCTGCTTGCAGAACAGTCCTTAAATTTGTCTCCTGAACTACTTGTCGTAACCAACGTTGGCGATAAGTTCTTTGCCTCTCAGACAGCGGGGACGCAGCTCGCTGGACTTCCCTGCGTTTTAGAAGAGGCCGACGCACGCCTTATT
>NW_026267484.1:4569-7804 GCF_000697945.3 Frankliniella occidentalis
AAAAAAATTGTAGTAGGGGAGATAACACACATCTCAATAACAAATTATTATTACTTCTCTGATTGTTTATATTTCTATATCTTTTTTAAATTTTCTAGTACTATGAAGCGTCTGGTCTCAGAGAAGATGCAAAGAACAGGCTATCGTGGCACCGATGCACCCATGAACGGCCACCAAGTCCGAAAGGTATTTCTTGTCTATGGCTCTCATCGTAACAAATTGATTTTCATTCAATGTACTGATACAAAACTCATATTTTCTGTTGCTCTTTTAGGAATGTGGGATTTAGATCTTTAATGTCAACGAACAGAGTGTCACTATCCATTGTATTTAATTTTAACAAGTTCTGAGATTTATTTCATTTATTTTTATTAATTTAATTGACTATTAAAAATATGATATGTATAAATGGTACTGCATGCCAAGGTATGATTTACGCGTAGGTTTGAGATTAATTCCTTTTATCTTCACTAGTTTTATTCAACATGGTATTCTCTCTACTATTTTTCACAATGCTATATGTATTTCTATGCTCTAATGTTATTTTGAAAATGATAGTTTGACGATGTATGTAAACTTAGTTCTATAAAGATGCTACCATATTTACTCTGATGCACGAAGCAGTTTTTACTCGTCGCTGAGCGAAGCTCAGTCCAAGTCGATGAGAGGTCAGGCGATGTCTCCGTCGTGAGTCTGTCTATCTGTGCGTCACATTCCGTATCTCCTCAAAATGTTTTGCACTGACAGCGAGAAGCGGATTTGTCTAAGAATCGATAATTTACGAGGATTATCTGTGTGCATCATTTCATGCATTGGTCGGCTTTGAAATATTCAATCGTTTAAATTGAATTCGCTCGGAGTGCGTTAGTATGTTGGCAGCTTTGCATTTGAGTGAGTGAAGAGCACCAACGGCTCCGGCGCTCACTTCGCGTCTTTGATACTCTCTCACAAGTGATTAAAGTGTCAGATTGTCAAACCGAGTGTGTTACTTTTAGTTTTAAAGTTGCGAAACTCCGTGTTACCGCGGATCGGCGGAAAGCGGGGGCGAAAAGGTTGCCTTTCGTCACGGCGGCAGGCACCCGCTTTTTAGCAGATGACACCTTGCAACCTTACACTTTCATATCTAAACATAACTATACATGAGCAATGTAAGGTGTCATTGCTTTAACTCTCGATTCAAAAATATTAAACAGAACCAGAAGAAAGCTCATGTACGTATTGTGCTTGGCCTGGTAGGCGGGGTCGTGAAGCGGCTGGGTGGCGTACGTCGCCGTCGCGTCAGCCACGCTACAGCTACGCCCGCCAAGCCACGCGTTGTTGCCGAGCCCCGAGCCGAGTCGGCTGCCCGTGTTAGTATTGCTGATTTAGCCAAACAGACGGGCGCGCTAGCGCAACGCATCACGTTTGCGCGGTGCTTTTAAAGTTAGACCTCTCAGTGGTGACATTTCGAAGACATCACGGGGCAGGGGCATTCAAGATGTGAAAAGCAGGATTTCATAACATAGAGTGTGTGTATTTTTTGTAGATCGGGAGAAATGTAATATTTAGTTTGATTCCTATACTAACATTAATTTATCAATTTATTCTTTTTAATGAAGACCAACGTTAAACAGTTCAAAGATATCAAAGAATACTAGCCTGACCTATGAAATAAGCTATGTAATACGACTACCAATCGTAACGGTGGACAGAGGCAGACAAATTAAACAAAAAAAGTGCACTAGATCCGAGACTAGATCAGAAATATTCAGAACGTTTCATCTGAGGTATATGTCCTCGGTGTTATCTCCGGGAATGTTAACGCTGCACCTTCCAAACGAACATTCCTGGCCAGGTCGGACACCGTGCTGCCCCTGATTACGATTCGCTCCACTCCCAACGCCGAAATTGCTTCCTCTGCTGGTGTCCCATGACCCGGACCCTGGCTGGCCAGTTTGACCGTATCCTAGAGGAACAAAGCACGCATATACTAAATGACATACATGAATATAGTGGTTAAATACTGCGCTGTTTGAAAAACGTGACCAATTCTACCTAAGACAAGCAAAGCCAAATTATGAGGACACTGTGAAACATTGCCGTACCAGGTACAGGAAAACTTACCATTGAATATATCGGCCTAATACAATTCCAAATTGCAATTTTACAGGCACTTCGTACCGACTTGAAATGGAATGACGAGCAAGAGCAGGAGGTTGTACATGCAATGCACACTTTGTAATTGGTGAATAACAAAATATATCGTACATTTGAGAACGTAGTTTTCACAGTGGAGAAGGAAGGAAGTTATTTATAGCTATTTATCATCGAACTTTACACTGCGAAAAATATCGTCGTAAATTGACAAAAAAATTGTAAACTCGAATTACAATTTAAGATAAAAATTTACGACAGCACATTTTTCACTCGCCAAGGGATTTGAAGTCGATACATACTGCATGAATTGTTACGATTACTAATTGTAATTTTACAACTTTCGTCAAGGAAAATTTTCCTGTGAACCTACCTACTTTTTTCAGTGTAATTCCGAAAGGTTTTTCTAACAATGTGGCGCGTCTTGATCTGTAGTGTTGGTAAGGGGTTACCAGGCAGCCGGGGAGTACTTACGGACGCCATTGATCGTTCCTGTATTTGAACCCGTGCCACCAATAGTGACAGTGCAGTCTCCAAACCAGCAGTCCTTGAGTGGGTACGTCTGTGTGCCTGGCATTGCTGTGGCAAGAGCTGAAAAGTAATTCTGGCTTTAGACACAGGTTACGTGCAAATACTTAGTGCATACACTGATATCTGAAGTGCGAAACTGGTAAATTATTGCGAGTGTAGAATACCTGCAGTTAAACTACAAATTTTAGTACACTGGTATCAGACTGTAACGAGAACTGTATTGCATGCCGCGTAAATCTCATGTGAGCGCAGTGCAAGTTTCATTAATATTGAAAATTTGAGTTGTTTAAATGTTTAACTCAAAAAATGGCCCATGTCGTTGAAGCCATTTCAAAGGTCGACATTTTAATGATGTACAGACACATGTCCACGAAACACTGACACTTTTTCGCACGGCAAGTTAATTGCTGTCTACCTACTGCTTACCTAGAACACACGACAACAGAACCAGGGAAGCTGACAGAGTCGCCATAGTTGATTCCGTGCAGATGATGCTCTACGAGGTTGAGAGCGGTGAAGAGACAGACTAAAACTGCATACAACAATGCCTTTAAATACGGAGCGACGAGTC
>NW_026267484.1:10812-12519 GCF_000697945.3 Frankliniella occidentalis
CTGCAGCGTGAACATCGGAGCTGGCGGCAGCAACTCGGGACACATCAAGATGGTGGCCGGACAGGACGGCCAGCGCCGAGAAAAGCGCTGCAGTTTCGGAGGTTGCCGCGTTAACATCGGGGGCAGTAACTCCGGTAGCATCAGCCTCCTCGCCGACAAAGCCCAGCCGGCCCCCACCACAGGCCCTACCCAGAGCTCGGAGGGCGCCCTGGCGCGGACCAAGCGTTGCTCCTTCGGCGGCTGCAGCGTCACCATTGGGCGCGGCGGCAGCAACTCCGGCTCCATCCGCCTCCTCACCGAGCCCTCCGAACCATCTGCCAACCTGCTGGCTTCCGGGGACGCTCTCCTCACGAGAAACAGGAGGTGCAACTTCGCCGGATGCAGGGTCCACGTCGGCGGCAGCAACTCTGGCAGCATTAAGATGCTGCAGGAGAACAACGGGCTGGCCGCCGCGGCCTCCTCGACGGAGGAGCGCTCTACGGAGGCATCAGCGGAGACTAAGACGCGGTCAAAGCGCTGTTCCTTCGGGGACTGCACTGTCACCATCGGCGGCCGCAACACGGGCACGGTCATTGGGGCGCGTAAGTTACTGATACAAAGAATCGAAGTCTCTTGTATAACATAAACACTATGTTACACTTCGACGAACCTGTTGCAAACGTACTTAAACAGGCAGACCCGCCCTTCCGCCAAACGAAGTTGCCAGCTTCGCTTCGCTGCGCCGGCAACTCCGTTCGGCAGGGGCCGGGCCTGCTTGGCCTGCCGGCGGCGATGGCCGGGCCTGCGGCCCGACCATTTCTGTCACGCGATTTGCTGAAGAACATAATCAAATGATGTAACGGGCCTTCGGCCCACAAAGCCCGTCGTCCTTAAAATTTGCCCCGTAGACACGAGAAAGGGATGTAACGGCGAAGCACTGCGACTACAGCCCACCCTTCTGCTTTGAAAACGTTTTTTGGGGTGGGGGGGGGAGTTTCTTTTCTCTTGCGGTTTTGGGCCTTCTTTTACAACTTATTGCTCACTAATGCAATTTAAAGCTTATTTTCGTCAAAAAAGACCCTCCAGCGCCTAAACGGTTAGAAATAGAGCCAAACGGACAAAATTTTCGCCCATGGGACTCTACGTTGACAAATTAACCCCTTCGGAGATCATAAAAAAAATATTTTGTACAGACTTTTTTGACCTACCCCATTTTCTTTGATACCTTCTTTTAGCCCTTTAGGGGTGGTTGCCAGGATTTGCCGTAGGCGGTTTGTTGGCTGAGCGATTAGCGAAGCCTATTACTCCGTCTGGTCGGAAAAAACTTTGTCTGTCTGTCTGTCTGTGTGTCTGTGTATCTGTGTGTCTGTGTGTCTGTGTGTCTGTGTATCTGTCCGCACGAAAACTCGAAAACGAAGTGAGCGAGCGACCTGGGATTTTCAGGGTCGTTTTGTGTCATAAAAAGACAGATCGAGTTCGAAGATGAGCATTCTAGCTCAAAAATTTGATTTTTTAAAAATCAAAAACAACAGGTCCCAAAAATGACGTTTTTTAAAAGTATTTTTTTTATGGTTTTCTAAGGGTAAGATCATCAAAGTAGAGCCCTATGGGCGAAAATTTTGTCCGTTTTGCTCTAGCTCTAACCGTTGAGGCGCTAGATGGTAGTTTTGACGAAAATAAGCGAAAAAAGTACAACTCTGTATGCTTAGTCGAGGTGACGGGCCGTTG
>NW_026267484.1:12569-12841 GCF_000697945.3 Frankliniella occidentalis
ATATCGCGAAGCCTGTTACGCGAGACGTGGTCTGGCGTACATATAGCTAGTATATCGCGAAGCCTGTTACGCGAGACGTGGTCTGGCGTACATGTAGCTAGTAGTTTTAGGTATTGCATAGGGTTTATGGGATTATGCGTAATACCTAATTGGCTGAGCGATTAGCGAAGCCTATTACTTCGTCTGGACGGTAAAAACTTTTTCTGTCTTTCTGTCTATCTATCTGTCTGTCTGCACGTCTGTCTGTCCGCACGATAACTCGAGAACGGATT
>NW_026267484.1:12891-13208 GCF_000697945.3 Frankliniella occidentalis
GTCTCTGGCACATCTCCTTCTAGTGCAACAGACAGACAGACAGACACGAGGTCGTTTGCATAAGCCCGGTGGATAGCTTTTTCAAAGCAGAAGGGCGGTCTAAAATAAAAAGAATACGAGGGCGAGGCGAGGGTTTTTTTCTGTACAGTGTATTGCAAACGTGTATAACGCAGGGTTACGCTGGCGTTCAACAGGCTTTGAAATGAAAATTCTACCATTTTAAAGCATATTTGTTGGCTGAGCGATTAGCGAAGCCCATTACTCCACTGACCGGAAAAGTTTCATTCTGTCTGTCTGTCTGTTTGTCTGTCTGTCTG
>NW_026267484.1:14134-20330 GCF_000697945.3 Frankliniella occidentalis
GTTTAATGGGCTTCCAAGGGGTAACTCGTGAAAGTAGAACCCTTTGGGCGAAAATTTTGTCCGTTTTGTTCTACTTCGCACCGTTTGGGTGCTAGGGAGCATTTCTTGGCGAAAATAAGGTGAAAACGACAAAATGGTCTATTAAATCGTAAAATTTAACTCGTCTGGGGTGTCAGCGCCGCAGGCCTAGCTATATGTGGCGCGTCGCAGCGTAACAGTGTTTCGTGATATATCGCGAAGCCTGTTACGCGAGACGTGGTCTGGCGTACATGAAGCTAGTAGTTTTAGTATTGCATAGGGTTTATGGGATTATGCGTAATACCTAATTGGCTGAGCGATTAGCGAAGCCTATTACTCCGTCTGGTCGGTAAAAACTTTTTCTGTCTTTCTGTCTATCTATCTGTCTGTCTGCACGTCTGTCTGTCCGCACGATAACTCGAGAACGGATTGAGCGAGCGACCTAGGATTTTCAGGGTCGTTTTCTACCTAAAAAAGACAGGTCGAGTTCGAAGATGAGCATTCTAGCTCAAAAACTGGATTTTTAAAAAATCAAAAACAACAGGTCCCAAAAATGACGTTTTTTAAAAATATTTTTTTATGGTTTCCTAAGGGGTAACCCATCAAAGTAGAGTCATTTGGGCGAAAATTTCGTCCGTTTTGCTCTAGCTCAAACCGTTGAGGCGCTAGAGGGTATTTTTGACGAAAATAAGCGAAAAAATGTGCAAGCATGCATGCTTAGTCGAGGTGATAGGCCGTTAACGGGCCGTAGGCCCGTACCTTTGTGTACATTTTTCCACTACCCGACTCGGGTATCAGCGCCGCAGGCAAAGGTAGATGTATGCCAGGCGCGTCGCAGCGTAACAGTGTTTCGTGAGATATCGCGAAGCCTGTTACGCGAGACGTGGTCTGGCGTACATCATAGCTAGGATATCGCGAAGCCTGTTACGCGAGACGTGGTCTGGCGTACATCTACCTTGTTATCTCATTTAGGTGTACAGTTTATTACGCAAGTGAAAACCCCGTTGGAGGGTCAGGGTATAAAAGTGACTGTGCGGGCAGAATGGGAAATTGTCGGAAACGTAAAACGCGACAGGTTGCCTACATCTACGTTCCGCATTTGTAATACACCGTTTAGAAGGAATTGCGTTACACTAGTGAATAAGAGGGCCTACTTTCCCCCAAAATGCTTTATTTCCATGCACAGTATTATGGACTAGTCGGCTAAAACAACCCCTTAACCTTTAACATTTCCCCCCATTCCCCCAATTATTTTTTCTCCTGGAGTGATCTGTTCAACTGACCAAATTTGATGTCTTTTTTGACCTTGTCTTTTCGGGCCCCTTCGACTCTCCCTTTTGGCCGGACTCTGGTGTTAGTACCGGAAGCCTAGCAAGATGTGTTGCCAGACGCAACGCCGTCTCACAGTGTTTCGTGAGATCTCGCGAAGCTGTTTACGCCTAACACGGCCTAGAGTATAAGTTGGTATTTGTATATCTGAATTCGTGTGTTTCAGGTCGTGTCATAGAAGGAGCCAGGCCGATGGTAAGCGCTGAAGGTGATTACGAATCAAAGACCAACCAGTATTATCCCACACGATCAAATAACAACCCCGAATACTACAATAACCCTGCCTCACAAAGGCGCTGTTCTTTTGGGCAATGCGTGGTCAGCATACCCGGAAACAACAATGAAGATATTTACTTCTGATTTTTTTTGTCAAGACGGTTGGGCTAGTATGTGTGTACCTTGCTGTATGTCAGGGCTCCGGCACATTAGTATTGCGAGATTGCGAACCGAAGGGTCCTGCATGCTTGACGCGTGGAGCGAGTAGGCAAACTCACAAACTGTTGAGTCGTCGCCCTAACACACGGTGTACACTTGTACTAGCCTATAATAGACCCTTTTAGCAAAAGCGAAGTGAAGAGCAGGGTGAGGGACAACCGACAGGAAACAACTGCTTAAACTACCTAAACTAAAAACGATTACTTGTGGGTCGTTCTAGTTTCGATACTGTTCACAGTTTACTAGCTCTAGGCCTTGCCCTATGTATCGAGCCGATCCTACGACTATTTTAGCAGAAAGAGAAGGAATACTCCGGCACTTACAAAGAATATATCTATCATACCGTTTACAGGTTATTCGCGCCTTGTTGTAAAAGTGTGTCCAACAACATTCCAGAATAGATGGCATAATCCAAGATTAAATGGCGTTAATTACGTTTATCACGGCCAAGCAGATTTACACTGAGATTTGAAGTATTTAGCGTGACTGTCCATAAAATTACTATATACCACTCAAATCCTTCTAAAATTTACTGTGTTCAAGTGTTTCTTTTTTTAAAACCATTCGCAAATTATAATTCAAAGCAGAATTTGTACCGTTCTCAAACTGTAAGTGCAGAGGTTTATTACACCCCTTTACCGGTTGAAGATTGATCACTAGAAAAACGTGCTGTTACTATAATAAAATATGTTTTATATACATTTATGCGAACAATAAACCTAAAGTGAGTGATTTGGCTGAAAATAATTAAGAAATGTACTTGACAATATTAAATCAGAAACATTTTGTTTCGACAACCAAAACCAAATTAAATTCAAGTGTAACATCTTGTGCAACACGCTGATCCTCTATTCTAGCTTCCTTTTCTTCGGAAGAGGTTGGTCAGCTTCTGGAACTGAAACAGTAGAAAATCAACTTCATACCACTTTTGCATTTATAAGAATAAAATTGTTATTACTTACGCAGCTTTTCCTCCTTGCCGACCAATTTAATGGTGTAACTGAACTCTACAACATTTAACACAAAATTAAAACAAATATCACACCACAAATAAGATACGTTGAGATACCAGTTCACTGGTAATCGTGCCAATGAACGTATGTCCCAAAAAATCAACTTTTTTATTTAAGGTCTTTTGACACGAAAACTTTATATTCTGAAAATAGAACGAAATTCAATAGACTCGATTTTTGGGACATACGTTCGTTGACACAATTACTAGTGAGTTAACTTCTTGTAATACGACCAAGCAACAGCTACGAAACTAATACAGATAACTAAATTGCAAAGTAAGTATCAAAATCTAAATCAACAAGGGTATAAATAACAACTTAGCTTAATCCATTCTCAAATATTTGTGCCTAGATAGACACAGACAGACCTGAAACTGTTTTGATCATTATTGAAGTGAAAGGCTTCACTATTGCTCAACCCATAATTCGAAATCAAACACTTTCGGACAAAAATGGAAATACTGCTACATTTTCTGTCTTCCTTGTCCAGGACGTCCAAGCCAATTTTGTCTAAAGCAATACCCTCCACCCTCAGACAATTTACCACCTATCATTGGCAATGCTATAGCCTCCAGACATTTCTTCCGCATCTTTTGTGGCGGCCCGCCCTGAGCGCCACCAGGGGCTCGGGCAGCAGCTGTCCACGTTGCCTTGCGGCATCTCGGGGGACGTTCACTGTGGGGGTAGAAAGAAAGGCCCTAGGCGATAAAACTTACTTGGTCCATGCGCCGAGACCAGGTCCAGTTCGCTTGGAACTGGACCAAGGCGTCCTGTTCTGTGCCCAGTAAATTTTCCTTGAGTGCACGGCCCTGGGGGGTTACGGGCCTTACAGCCCGCCCTCGAGCCCGGAGTCCTCGCAGGCGTTTGTCCAGCCAGTCTCCGGTATGGCCGTAGAACATTTCTGGGAAACAAGAGAAGCGCACGTGTGGTCGAAACCTTTACCGAGGAAGACTTGAACAGTCAAGCCTTCTACCGGCTATGAAAATGGTCTCAGCTTCCCTTCTTCTTTCTCATCTTGAATATTAGTGTACCTATCAATTTTTTTATCGGGATAGCGACCCGCACAGGCAGTTGAAAGGCCCCAGTATATGCAGCACTACTAAACCTGGTAGCCTTGGCTTTTGCTTTCGGCTTATCCCGGTACGACGTCTGGAATATGAAACAAAATTTCAATAAAGGTAACTTATTCACACAACAAATGACAACTAAATTTGATCTTACTACCGGAATGGTATATTTAAATATTCCTCAGCTCATGTGGTGGGAGGCGGCTCGCTGTCGGCGCGCGAGACAGGCTCCCTTTCACCCCTCTCTTTCTGCTCCTCCTCCTCGCCGGTTGCCTCGTCGTCTGCAGGGGCTGCGTCCGCAACCTTCTTGCCCTCTCTTGCGCAGCGGCGGAGGCAATTCGCACCTAGATGTTCTGGTGAATCACAGACGCGGCATGTTCTGGGCTGAAAGGCGTACTCAACCTTGACCTCGAACCCGGCAACCTCAATGTAGGACGGCACGTGTGCAAACAGGGCGACAATAATTGCGACTCGTACCGATTCGGATGCCTTTCGGGTGTCAGCGCCGCAGGCCTAGGTAGATGTATGCCAGGCGCGTCGCTGCGCAACAGTGTTCCGTGAGATATCGCGAAGCCTGTTACGCGAGACGTGCTCTGGCGTTCATCTACCTAGTATAAAATAACTTCACAAAGTCAAACTATCACTTGTAAATGAATAAAGAGAACTATCTGGGGAGCTGGGAGCGATGCTGTAAACAAGTCAGACCGAGTGTATGAGATTAGTTCTTTCCCTAATCCACCAAAAGTTTCGAATCTCGTAACCGATTTTGGGTTTTGACTCGAAAATAAAGGGTATTCATGAAGAATGATCCCACTACAAATCTTAACTTTGAGTCTCAAACAGTTTAGGAGATGTAAATCCCGAAAACTTTGAGGCAAAAACTGCGTATTTGAGTGGGGGTATAGGTAACACGCTATGCATCTTTGCAATAACAAGCAGGCCCGCCCTTCCGCCAAACGAAGTTGCCAGCTCCGCTTCGCTCCGCCGGCAACTCCGTTCGTCAGGGGCCGGGCCTGCTTGGCCTGCCGGCGGCGATGGTCGGGCCTGTGGCCCGACAATTTGTCACGCGATTTGCTAAAGAACATTATCAAATGATGTAACGGGCCTTCGGCCCGCAAAGCCCGTCGTCCTTAAAATTCGCCCCGTAGACACGAAAAAGGGATGTAACGGTGAAGCACCGCGACTACAACCCACCCTTCTGCTTAGAAGACGTTTTTTTTTTTGGGGGGGGGGGCAGTTTCTTACCTTTTTTGCGGTTTTGGGCCTTCTTCTGCAACTTATTGCTCACTAATGCAATTTTAAGCTTATTTTCGTCAAAAAAGACCCTCTAGCGCCTAAACGGTTAGAGATAGAGCCAAACGGACGAAATTTTCGCCCATAGGGCTCTTCTTTGACGAATTACTCTAAAGAAGATCATAAAAAAAATGTCTGACTTTTTTGACCTACCCCATTTTCTTTGATACCCCCTTTTCGCCCTTTTGGGGTGGTTGCCAGGATTTGCCGTAGGCGTTTCGTTTTCTAGGAGTGAACCTCAAGATACCCTGAAAATTTGAAGTCTCTATCACATCTCCTTCTAGTGGGACAGACAGACAGACACACAGACAGACACGAGGTCGTTTGCATAAGCCCGCTGGATAGCTTTTTCAAAGCAGAAGGGCGGGCTAAAAACAAAACTGACTACACCATTAGGAAGAGAATTGAAAACTGATTCAAAACCAAGCTAAAGATTTGAGTTTTGTTTCCTACCCTTCGATCAAATATATCAAAAATTTTTAGCAGAATATCGTAACTCTCATAACAAAAATAGATAGTGTTTAATTGTAACCAAACTTGGTTTGCAAACCTCCCCTAAGGTCCCTTAACATTCTCTAATTTTAAAGAAGGAAAATATTTAAATTTTGGAAAAAAAATAGGTTCCCTTTGTTAAGTACTGAAAAAAAAAATACTTGTCCGAAACTTGAATCTTATCTTTCTTTAAAAATCAGAGAATGTTAAGGCACACTAAGGGAAGCTGCAAACCAAATTTGATGACAATTGAAGGCTATCTATTTTGGTTATGAGGGAGTTACGACATTCTGCTAATTTTTTTTGATATATTTGATCGAGGGGTAGAAAAATCCAACTTTTAGCAGCATGATTGGTTTTCAAATCTCTTTCCAATGGTGTAGTCAGTTTTGGCCTCACTTCAAGGATTCATACAGTTTTACGTATACTCCCTCTCAAATACGCAGTTTTTGTCTCAAAATTTTTGGTATCTGAACTTCCGAAGCCGTTTGAGCCAAAGAGCCCTGAATTTGAGTGGGGTCATACTTCATGAATACCCTTTATTTTCTA
>NW_026267484.1:20960-25694 GCF_000697945.3 Frankliniella occidentalis
ATCCCGCTTCCGCTAAACCCCGAACGCGTAGGTCCTCGGAGGGCCCGTTAGGCATGCTCATTTCCCTTGCTTGCACCTTGCTCTGCACCCCTTTCTGCTAATGCACCCCCATCCTTTATCGCCTCCTAGCTCTACAGGTCTGTTCCAGGAACAGAATGATCGATAGGCGAATAGGGCAACTTTACTTTAATTGCTGACTGAACAACCACCACCGAGAATACAGGCCAGATGATGCGGAGCTCCTAGGGGCCTTGGCGGCCTGCTTCCTCCTGAAGCCGGCGATGCAGTGCCAGCTCCATCGTCCTCATGTTGAGGCGCAGCGCGCGGCTCAGGGCGTTGTCACGCGGCGAGTTGGCGCGGGCCGGGGGCTCCTCTTCCTCATCATCGGGCAGGTGCTCGCCGTTTGGGCCGAGGTCCCATCCCTCCTGGTCGGCGTTGAGCGCGCCGGGATCACTGAACCACCGACCCCGACTGCGGCACTCCCAGTCCAGCCGCTCCTTGGACCAGCCCAAGACGCAGGTCGGGATTGACTGGTCTACGATCCCGGCCTCCGGGCGCGGGTCGCCGGCGGCTGCGGCAGCGGCGACGGCCTGGGCCTCCCTGGTGGCCCCGCTGACCCCAGGTTGGCGAAATCGGCGACGCTCAGGATGTTCGCCTGCGCCACACCCCCGTGGGACGGCGACGGCCCACCGGACGCTCTGATGGGACCTGCATCAACGGGAGCGAGTACAGGTTAGATCGTGCCGGCGGGGGCTGTTGTCTGCGGACGCAACACTCACCACGTGACGCGGTGCGGATCGGCGCTGTTGTTCTGGTGTTGGGGGCACGGGTGACGTGGGCCGGGCCCGGATCGGTGTCGATGGCCCTCCAGGTGTTGGGCGTCCCTTCCTTCTCCAGCAGCACGCCCGCCTCTGCGGGTGCTGCATCGTCAGCACTGTCGGGACCTGCACAAGCGGGGCGTTGCTGTCTCGTCCTTCCCTGGTGCGGCACGGGTGGTGGCACTTACCTCTCACTTGTGCACCTCCTGCGGGCACGACCATCCTCAAGCGTTTGTCCATCACACCACTTGCAGACGACGACTGGGATTGGACCGACTGTTCTTGACTGCGCTCCTGGGCGAACTGCTGCTCTTGCGTCTGCAGCTTGACCCTGCGGCCGGCTCGACCCCCCTCCCCCTCCCCTCCCCTCGGGGCTGCGTCGTCAGCGTTCCGGCTGTCTCGGGCCCGCGGCTCTCCGGCGGCCTGCCCAAGGTGGATTAAGAGGAGGCTAAAGTCCCGGCCGTCCAGCGCGCTGGCGGGCTCCGCGCGGCGCGCGCAACGCCTTGCACGGGAAGACTTCTCACATTGTTTCTCAAAAACCCGTGCACCAAAAAAATCCAAAGTCGGTATCATGTGTGTGTCAGACGCAGTGTCGCCGTATTGAAATAAGAGCTCGTTTGTTGCCGGCCCCGGTCCCCGGTTTCAACAGCAACATTCGCAGCCCAGATGACTTTGGTGGCTGAGACTGAAGTGACCCGTGTAAAAATATCAGTCAAAAGTGAGTCAAAACTGGATTAAAAATTGAAGGACGAATTTAAGACGAGTTGTCATTGACCCTCCTCACGCTTTTCGACGATTGTCGAACGAGAATCAGACCGAGGGAGAAATAACTTGCGAAATAGTTCGTACACCTTCCATCGAAATAAATGCGGAAATAGCTCGAAAATATGTGAAATAAACAAAGAACAACGGCAGTTCTCCCTGAACTATTTCCTCCCGTGCACTGGCTGACGCCGACGAAGTTCTTGAACGGGCCGCCAGGGTGGTCGACCCCTAGTGTCGGGTCCGGGAACTTCGTCCGCGTCGGCCAATCAGCGCAAAGGAGGAAAGGGTTCAGGCTGGTACAGGCCTGTTCTTTGAACATACTTATCGTATCGACTTCGGTATAGGCTCGTTCGAAAGATTATTTCGTCCTCTTCATGTTCATTCCCTACCATTTTCGTGCTGAAATGAATAGGAAAGGAGCCAGAGGCGAAAATAGCCGATCGCGCGACGGAATCTCGCTCCGCGGCGGCCGGGCGCGACACTAATTCCGATGTCACAGCTCACAGAGTGATCGTATCGACCTCGGTGGTAGCTCATTTTAAAGATTTTTTTATGTTCTTCAATTGCTTAGATGATGTAATTTCGTCTAAAACCAACGGGTGAGGCGCCAGGAGCGAAGTTACCGAAGCGCGCGTTCCGGCGCCAAACTAATTTCGCTGGCAATCCTCTCAGAATTATCGCACAGACTTCGGCTTGTGCTCATTCGATAGCTTACATGATGCCCTTTAATCGCCTCGCTTTGACCTACCCTCTAAAATCAATAGGAAAGGCGCTAGAGCTGAAAAACCCCGAGCGCCCTATGGCGCGCCGGCGCGCCGCCGGCCTACAGCCCTGGGAGGTAGGCTCGCCGCGCAGCAGCCGGACGGGGACAGATTCGGTACGCGCTCACGAACTGAGTGCCGCCACCGTCCCTTAATCCACCTTGGGCCTGCCTCCCACGATGCAGCACGACGGGATACGGGGATAATAAAACAGCAGTACTTTTACCCGACACCAACTTTATTGTCAAACTGTCCTGCTCGATTGATCCTCGGTTCTGATCTACGGAATGTCCAGCTGTGCTGCGTGGTGGACCTCGCAGGCCTCCTCGTTGAGGTACCCTTCTTGCTCCGCGGCCTCGGCGGTCAGTCGGGCGGCCCTGCCAGAAGGTGGACTCGAGCGCCTGTCTGTCGAGGCGCTCCTCTTCGGCCTCCTGGTCCTGCAGATTTGCTGAAAGCCCTCTCTGCTCGATACTCCTCCAGGGCCCAGGTCTCGCATCGGGGACAGAGTGTGCCCGTGGAGCTGCATGCCTGGCAGCCCCACGGATCGAGTTCGAAGATGGATGGGGAGCAGGGCGCTGGGCTCGGGAGCTCGTCCTGCTCTTCCGGCGTCGCACATCGACGAAGGGCTGGAGGAGAGGCTGCATCCGGAGCTGCAAGTACAGGCAACACAAATCATCACTTGGCTGTAGTTCGGTCTCGGGGTTGTCTCGGGTGCTCCTCTTCCTATAGCTACAGGAGTCGCACGGCGGGGTGCTGCTGGGCCTGAACCAGGTCTTCCTCGACTGGGCGACAGGACTCTTTGCCCAGGACGGGCCGGCGGTGGCTGGAGGCGCTGGCGGGCTGGTGGGCTGCTGCTCTGGCGTGGGCGGGATTACGCCGTCGCCGCTGCTGCTCCCCGGGCTGCTGCCGCCGGTCTCGTCGAGGGTGAGCCAGGGTGCGTCGCTCTCGACGTCGCTCTCCGAGTCGCTTGGGACCTTCAGGACCAGCGGGACGTGCGGGAAGGTGCCGGTCCACACGATGGAATTCGGCGACCCCGCCTCACTGCAGCTGCTGATGAGTATCGGCTCTCCAGACGGCGGGGGCCGCGCCGGCGCTGGAGCAGTTGGCGCTTGCTGCTTCCTGTCGTCGAGGTCGGGGGGCGACACCCAACCACCGGCGACGCTGTCCCAGACAGCCATCAGGATGGCGTCTGGGTTGCCCCAGAAGCCCCGACCGCCATCTGTACAAATGCCTGCAATTCATTCTCTGACCTGGGTCGGACGGGTCTGACGTAGCACACACTCACCACTGATGGTCGCGGACCGCCCAGTACTCAAGAAATGCCAGAGTGTTCCGGGCATCTTGCTCGGTGGAATCGACTGTGCTGCGTGAGTCTGCTGCACCGATTTATATCGTCCCGGTGGTCCGGGTTGCCGCCCCTGCCCCTTCTTCTTGCTGTTGGGTCAGGGGCCAGGGGGGCTGTCGGCTGCTTGTCGGCTGCTGTTCGGAAGCGTCCCTGGCGGCGGCTTGGGCCGGGGGCTGACTCGTCTGCCGGCCAGGCGCTGCTGCGGTACTGCTGGGCGCTCTCGCACCCCGCCTTGCGCTTTGCTTTGGTATGTGTTTTGGCGTCTTGTTGTGTTTTTGGTTTGGCTCTGCACTTATGCCCTCGACGGATCCGGCATTCCAGGTGGCATTCGGCGGCGGGCGTCCTGATGCCAGAGTTTGTCGCGGAGGGGCGCGTCGTGACCACGGCCGGCGTCCCGCGGGGGCCTAACTCCTTGTTTCACGCGGTTGCATTGTCCCTCTACCCTGCTGATGAGGGGGCGGCACCGCTGCGAGCGGCTGAAATGCGACGGGCTGGGCTGTACTAGACATCACTAAAACGTTGTTTTTACATAACAATCTGTCAAAATTCGAACCTTTCATGAAAACCGTTATGGAACAGCAAAAGTTTCATGTTTCATGTCCCTAATTTTAGAGTAATAAGTCCCCAACAAATGCTGTGAGTATATCAAATTTTGGGGCCGGCAGGCCCTGTTCCCGAATACCCTCCCATTAACTCGTCTCGGGTGTCAGCGCCGCAGGCCTAGCTATATGTGCGCCAGGCGCGTCGCAGCGTAACAGTGTTTCGTGAGATATCGCGAAGCCTGTTACGCGAGACGTGGTCTGGCGTACATATAGCTACTACTAGATAACCTAGAGACCCTTAAGCCCAAAAGAGGGTGTGGTTCGGCCCTTAATGTGTGGTTTAAGTATTACTACGTTTACAATTCTTTGACATGAAGCCTTTTTAACGATTGAATAGACCATTTTGTCTTTTTCACGTTGTTTTCGGCAAGACCCTTACGAAAATAATCAGTACCCAAACAGTCCCCAAACGGTCTCATTCAGTCCCCAAACAGGACCCATTC
>NW_026267484.1:26349-26806 GCF_000697945.3 Frankliniella occidentalis
TTGTAAAACACGTCCGTCACACGACATTTGTGAGCGACTGAGAGGTGCTACGGGTTGTTGAAGCACATTACTAGACGAAAAGACGTGTTTTTGCAAGACGCTTCTAGGGACGTATTGCAACAATACGTAGCACCTCTCAGTCGCTCACAAATGCCGTCACTGACGGACACCCCTTCAATAAAAATGACGACAAAAAATTAAAGATAAGATGCACTTTTTAAGCCCTACAAGGGCCTGTGCTTCCTGCCCACAGAGAGAGAGTGAGTGCAAAAAGTGTCGCTGCTCTTTGAAGACTGCTGACAAACATTAATTTTAACGCATGCACATGGACCCGCCAGAGAAATAGTTGCCTATTTGACGATATAGTAGTGAAGTGAGCTTCTAGACAAAGATATATTTCAGCATTAGTTGAAGAAGCGCTGCATCGCCCTAAAGCTAGAGTCGAAAACTGCGTTCT
>NW_026267484.1:27434-30744 GCF_000697945.3 Frankliniella occidentalis
AAAAGTCAATTTTTGAGCTAGAATGCCCATCTTCGTACTCGATCTGTCTTTTTATGCTACAAAACGACCCTGAAATTCCCAGATCGCTCTTTCAATTCATTCTCGAGTTATCGTGCGGACAGACAGACAAACAAACAAATAGAACTAGGTAGATGTACGCTAGACCATGTCTCGCGTAACAGGCTTCACGATATCTCACGAAACACTGTTGCGCTGCGACGCGCCTGGCATTCATCTACCTAGGCCTGCGGCCCGTCACACCCGATGGCTTTCAAGCAATCTGTGCTGACATTTCGCTTCCTTATGCCTTCTATAATTGCGCTCGCTTCATCAGCTGCTTTTGAACCCTGTGGACTTACATGGGCTAAAAACTTAGTTCCTGGTTCCTCCAAAATCACAACATGGTTTCTAGTAGCAGACACCCTTCGCCTACTTCGAGTGCCATATATTTCTTTCACTTCTAAAGTTTTGTCCTTCCGGCCGTCAAAATAAATTGCGACCGGGGTCTCCGCGGCCTGTGGCCTCTTCATTTTCAGCCCTTAACGCCAAGTCTTTTTGTCTGTGTCTTGCTATGAGCGACAACCTTCGTCCTGTCTTCATCCGTAACCAGACCTACGTCCACAGCGAATGCACTGGAAATAGCAGCCGCAGCACGATTGGATACATTATATCGACGGGTAGGAATGGGAATCGAAAAGAAAAGAATCGATCTCCGTGAATCGATCCATCGCGGAGAAGGGTATCGATTTGACGATATAACGGATGAAATTGAATCGATATTGGGTAGATCGGCCGGATCGGTCTAGCTTTCCAGAAAAAAATAGCAAAAATATTTGTAAAAGGGAAATTTGATCAAAAAAACGTTAAATTTGCATTAATCACTTCAATGAAAGTCAAAATAAAATAATAAAAAATCCAAATGAATGAAAAAGATATTTCAAACGTAAGGACAAGAGACTAGACCAAAATTACTAGCTATACGTAGGCCAGACGACGTCTCGCGCAACAGGCTTCGCGATATCTCACGAAACACTGCTACGCTGCGACGCGCCTGGCGCACATATAGCTATTATTATAGTAAGACCAATATTGATTTTGCAATGTTAAAAGCAGCTTGAATTCATATCAATCATTATGAGAGGATTGATTTCATTGAGTCTCTACTCTCCAAACAGTTTCCAGTGTGAATATTTAAAGGTAAAAGAAAATCCCACCTTCAGGTGTCAAAGAATAGCGTAAAAGGTCACGAATTGATCAGATTGAATAAGGAGTCCTGTCCATCAGTCTACTAAGGAATACCATAGTAAAAAGAAGTTAAAATTCATGTGAACAATTGATAATAGTAAAAGGAAAAGGAAAACAAATGATACTTGATTGGAATTTTTTATAGCAATAAATAAATACAAACCTCATAGGGCATTCAGTCTAAAAAATATTTATCACAAAGCCTATAGGGCATTCAGTCTAAAAAATATTAATCACAAAGCCCATAAGGCATCCAGTCTAAAAAATTCAAAGACATAGGGTTTTCACTTTAAAAGAAGCCATATTGTCGCTCTAAAACTAAATCACATGAAAGAATCACATAAAAAGCCCACCAGGGACAGAACAGGGAAGAATCAATGCTTTGAGTCCTGAAACAAGACAAACAGAATTAGTTACTCACACACACACACACTACCGCCCAAGAGCTCAGGTACTTACAGACTTCTTCTTGTTCCCCATCGCATTGCTACGTTTTTCTGGCATTGCCTCCCGCTCCGCGCGTCGCTGTAGCGCTTTAGCAGAGGGGGCCTTGGCTTTGACCGCCGAGCGAGACTGTAACAAAAGGGGACAAATTAGTTCCTATTTTTATTAAAGAAGTGTCATCGTTAGGAGAAGGTCTTTGAACTTACTGGATTAGCAGGGCGTGCCTCTGGCACCTGCCGGACCGCTGGCTCCAGAACGGGCTCTGCATATACTGCAGCATGCTGTTCTGGTGTCATCGTGATCCCTACCTTCCCCCCTTTCTCTTCCCCTTTCCTCTGCCACTTCAATGGTGGGGCTGGTGAGGGATGACAAAATCGCCCAAACGGTCGTGGGCAGGCTGCAACAATAGGGACAAATTACTTCGTGTAATCTTAAAGAAGTATCACGATCAGAATAAATAGTTTGCACATCTTACAATTCTTGACGGCCCCGCCTGGGGCTCCACCACCGGCATCGGCTCAACCACCACCACTATACCGCCGCCACTTTGGAGGCGCACGCGACGCTCACCGTGCAGAGCAGCGACCTGGACCAGCTGGAAACATAAGAACAATCCACGATTAGTACAAGTAAAATGCGACCCGGAGCGCGGATGTCAGCGTCCTCTCGACGGGCACCTCACGGCCTCGGTGCGCGACGCCCACCCGTGTCCTCCGCCGAGCTGCGCGCTGCACACCATGCCCACCCTACACCAGCTCAATGACGTCCGCCGCCTGTCACACTTCGACGCGCTGCTGTCGCTGCCGGCCCTGCGCCACCTCTGCATCACCCCGGCAACAACGAGCGCCGAACAGGAACATGACTAGGGTGGCCACGCAACCTGGAAGTCAGGGAAAAGTCAGGGAAAAACATAATGGTCAGGGAAGTCAGGGAAAAGTCAGGGATATTGAACGTTGGTCAGGGAAAATGACTAAATCTTGCCCCAAATTGTTGTTTTCTAACTTTCGGTGGCATTTTTAATTTTTTGAGAGGCAAAGGTTCTAATTAAAACACCTTAAAAAGTCAGGGAATTTTCGTAAAAAGTCAGGGAAAAGTCCGGGAATTTGAAATCTCCGATTGCGTGGCCAGCCTGATGACGCACGACTCCCTCCCCAATGCATGCCATGTCGACGGGCACCTCGTCGACCTGGAGATCGACACACCCTCCAGCACGCGCAGCAACAACAGCAGCAGCAACAGCAGCAGCATCTCGTCGACCTGGAGGACCCAAACAACAACACACATACTTACATTGACAGCCTCGAGGGGGGCGACGGGCGGCTCAGCGACGGACGGCATCAACTCCTCGACGACGACGGGCGCCACGACAAGAGGCTCCTCGAAGAGGTACAGCTCCTCCACGGGGAACACCCCCTCACCAGGAGGGAGAGGAAGATAGTGAAGCTGCGGCGGCGGGGGTTGGTGCGACAGCACAACATCAGGCAGAGGCAAAGGCGTCGGTTGTGGGACGTCGACGTCCTACAGATCAGCCAGAACTCCCTCCATGAGTTCTGGGTCGACACCATTCTGTGGAAAATAAAGCCATGATGAGTACATCTAGTGTAAAGCATCAATCACAAAG
>NW_026267484.1:30909-33333 GCF_000697945.3 Frankliniella occidentalis
CCCCCCACCTCCGCTCTCATGGGCCCTCGCGGCAATTCCGCGAACCGGGCGTGTGGCTGCACCGCCGACGCCGACAGCGCGAAGCACACTTAGGTTAAGATCTCACTTCAGGTAGATTGAGCCCTCACACACCGTTAACACCGATTCAAAATCAGAACGACACAAACTGAACATCGCTGCAGTCTATCCTCCCTTCTCCTCCCCCCGCCTCACACATTCCCGCGCACAGCGATTCCGGGAATCTCAGCCGGGCGCGGCCGGCGGCGGCCGGCGCGAATGTTTTACACGCTCAGTAGAACCGTTCTGACGCGTTAAATCTTTGAATGGATAAACAGGGCTCACGTCGCTAGCACAGCACTAACACCACTCTGAATCACATTTGGACCGGACACATGTTATCTATTCTAACCAAATAAAACGCGATACTCGGCCCAGCGCACAAGCCGACACGACATAATCACAAGTAAACTAATCATAACACAGGGGTTCCTATTACACAAATCACTGTACTCACGAACAACCACTCCATCTCCAACCACTCCTCGTGGCTGAGGTTAATTTCAATGTCCATGCTGGAGGAGGTGGAGGTGATGATCACGCGGCCTTGACTTAGAGTTGACTAACGTGATCGGCCGCCCCGCGCGGGCCCGCTGGCGGCATGTGCTTACACCCCCACCCCTTTGTTCCAACCAATTAGAGCCAGCGACAGCAGCGCCCCTCGTAGCGAAAAGGTAAAATTCAAAAATTACGCACCCTTACGGCGGCTGAGGCGGCGGTCGACCGACAGACGCGGGTGGTGGGGGCGGGAAGGAGTAGCGACCCCCCACGCCGCGCTGCCGCACGGCCGGCTCGAGATGCCTGCGCTGCGCGCCTCTTCCAGCACTAGCGCAAAGGGGTCTAACTCCAATAGGGGGGCAGGGGCATTGTAGTCATAGCGCACCGAAAGGAATGGGGCCAACTCTAGAACAGCACTGTTTTTCTGATGAACATTAAAAATATTTTGTATTGAATGTTTTTGTGAAGGAGTGTAAAATTATGTCCCTCTGTTGACAACTAGAAATTTTAGAAACACAATGGAATGTTTAAATCGTTCTGAATGAACACAATTTTGTGACAAAATATCAGGTCAACGCCGCTAGTTAGTGTCAGTGTACTCGCAGCGCGAATGCGGAGGAGACGATCGGCGAGCACGGGGATTTTTATTCGCAAGTGATTCGCTTCATAATTCGTTACTGAGCCCTATTGGTTCGAAAAGAGTTCGGCGTCTAGTCAAGAATTATTTTAACTTGAGTTATTCATTCAGTTTTTATTGAATCATCAACTGTATTTTAAGTCGACGAATGGAGGTGAGGTGAGTATTTGAAGGTTAAGTTGTAGATAGAACACCTACCTTAATTTTTGAAAAAAATCAGATTTTGTAAATGAAACGAATAGATTTTGAATGTTTACTCACAAGATGAATGCCTATTTTATAGAAAATTCACTACAGTTTTAGTGAGTGATCAACAGTGATTGCCTTTGAAGGCACTATTTCATGCTGGAAAAATTCATAGAACTTGTACAAATTCTGAATGTCTAAATCAACCAAAATTAAATAAACTTTGAATTAACAATGAAGAACAATATTTGTTCTAATTTTTAACAATGAGAAAAAGTACTTTTATCTGTAGAAAAATGAATTTCTAAGAAAACTAGGTAACAACCAGAGCAACAAATAATTTACAGAATAAATTAATGACAACCAATCACTAAGATAAAAAATTGTTTTCAAACAGTGCTGCTTGTACAAATTTTTCTTCCTGTTGCAGGTTAACTAAGCTGGACTACTTTAAGCTTTTTGCATTGCCGAGGCTTCCGGATCTGGACTGGCTTCAACATGTCCACTGCCCATTTCATGTTGGCTTCAATTGCTTTCCGGGCAAAATGCTTCAGCAGCTGGGCTTTGTGTTCCACATGTGCAGGACACAACTTGAGGACCCGCACTTCAGGTAGTAAGTCAGATATAACTTCTACAAGCTTTTTCATTACTCTATTTCCTTGAATCCATATGTCTGCTATTTTTTCAGTAGCTGCATCATGTATTGCATCCAGTGCACTAACAACAGATGCAGATGAAAATTTCCCATTTGGATTAGAGCTGAGTTGCATCATGTTGAAATGCACTGGGAAACGGCAGTCTTCAAGGAGAATGCCCTCGCATTGCTCACATTTTATCTCTTGCAAGAAATTTTTGTCAAGAGGGTGCGCAGAAGCAGACACACCAGCACCATCCAAAATACTTGTTGTAGCAGAAGACGATTCATCAATAAACAAGCCAGCCACTTCTGCCTCCGTCTCTTCTGTCTCTTCTGGCTCTTCAATCATCACACTGATGTTCGGCTCAGCTGGCTCTGTCATTTGGGACCGTTCATATACTACGTAGTT
>NW_026267484.1:34958-36130 GCF_000697945.3 Frankliniella occidentalis
CATACCTCTGATACCCCAACTGAAATAATTTTCCAATGGGTCCTGGTTGCAGTGGCCCATTGGAAAGTGAGGTTTACCTTCTACTTCTAATGCTGACTTGGCAAATATTATTGCAGCTCGAAGAGTTCGGGCCCATTGCTTCGACGCGTCCGTGCAACAATATCCTATCTGTTTCGCTGCCCCAAAAGACTAGCCTATCTGTTTCGCTGCCCCGAAAGACTAGCCTATCTGTTTTGCTGCCCCGAAAGGCTAGCCTATCTGTTTTTTTGGCGCTTTCTGCAGCGCTGTCTTCTTCTTATTGTGAGTTCGCCAATATTAACGGTAGATAAAAAGTAAAAACTGCTGCGTGTTCCCAACAGATTAAGGAACAAGTTGCAATTTTTACTTTTTTGCTACTGTTAATATTAGCAAACCGACAAGAAGAAGAAGACAGCGCTGCAGAGAGCGCCGAAAAACAGATAGGCTAGTCTTTCGGGGCAGCACAACAGATAGGCTAGTCTTTCGGAGCAGCGAAACAGATAGGCTAGTCTTTCGGGGCAGCGAAACAGATAGGATATTGTTGCACGGACGCGTCGACTTGTGAAACACAATGCATTTGGAGCCAATGAACTCCCAGCTGTCCAATTCTTGCGACCACTTGTCCCAGAACGCAATGTGTGGACTACCCTTAGTAGCCACACATTTCAGAGGAGCTGCTTTACTTCCAGATAATTATGTGCCATTCATGGAATCAAACAAGTCATTCATGTCAGAGACAAAATTAGCAGTAACCATTGCCTCTTGCGGCAGTACACTTGTCAGCAAAGCATAAGTGGCCTTTCCAGCAGCAACATGCTTGCTGAACAACTGAGTAGCAAGGTTTACTCTGCTTCTGGAAGGAGTTTGGATTAATGTGAGTTTTGGTCAACTTTGGGGCAAGACGGTAGGGCTGCATTAAATCCCGCTCAACAAAAGCTTTTATGTATTCAAAGTGGACCACTTTTCCACTTTTCAGTTTCAAGGAATAAGTCATTAGATTATCTCTCATGTTCTTGAAACAGTGGACATAGTCATACATGGTAAAAATTATCTTACCATTGACATAAAAATATGGAGTGTCGTAAGAGGCACCAAGCAACTCCAGGGCAGCTCTATTTTTGCCCAAAACATCATTAATAGTGACCCTCACATTC
>NW_026267484.1:40490-46844 GCF_000697945.3 Frankliniella occidentalis
ACCATGAACACCAGCGCTTCATCAGCCAGGTCAAATAGAACTTTATTGCCACTGAGACGTACGAGTCCTTTCACAATGTCTTGTCTGGAATTAAATATCAGGCCAATCTTGACAGCCACACCATCCATAATAAGGGACACCTCTCTTTCATCTTCAGGTAAGACATTAGCTCTGCTTGTCAAAGCTGCCATTATGGCAGGATTAATACTTAGCTGAATGTTAAGACTTTTCAATAATTTTTTCATGGTGTCTTTTTGAGGCTTTATCATACCCAGTACACGGTACAGTTTGGGTGATCTCTCGAACCAGTCCAAAACAAAGACAAATCTTCCTCTGTGAACCGGTATCCTCTTGGTTTTCTCCTGGAGTTTCTCAATTGGCAGCACAGCAGTTGGTAAAATTGTGAAGGGAGTCTTTCCTTACAAAATGACAGGGCAATTTTCTCTTGTCTGAACTTGTACACCTGGAGCTTCTGACATTTTCTCAGGTAAGTTTTGCGCAGCCTGATGTGCCTCTGATAGTTGAGCAGGTCTCTAGTAAATTCAATGTCACTGGCGTCTTATCACATTCGCGAAGTCTGGGTACTTGAGGCAAGCCCCTGAATCTCTTGTCCTTTTTCAATGTTGACACTGTAAACAATATGTTGCTGTTAGAATACAAACATCATGGAAAATATTCCTGTTACACACAAGTATTTCTGGATAACTCCTGAATTGGGTGTACGAATTTCAAGAATTGAATTTGAGTTAGCTTGAATTGAATTTGAATTGGACTGAATTGGTTGAATTCTTTTGGATTGGTTTAACTCAGTAAGACTAAATTACTTGAATTAGTTTTGAATTACAACCAGTGTGCTATTATTTGATCAATGGCAAAATGACAGTGGTAGATTTCAAAAAAATACGTTTGAATATAATGGAATTGTTCTTAATTAGTTTGAATTGAGCAGAAGTAGGGGTGTTCAGATTGCTTACCATTACTGTGATTGCTTGTTGCAGGTACTGCAGAAAACACAAAAACAGGTTCAACTGCTGCAATATCCACAGTATCAATAGAGTTGCCACCAGAAGTACTTGCAGATTCCAAATCTGTAAGCATAAAATATTTTTCAAATCAGTCAATGATCCAGTCAGTGAATGTCAAAATACTGTGTGAACAAACTATGTGTCCGAAGCACACTCACCCTCAGGAACTGCGCTTTCCACAACAACTGCAGAACTGGAGTTGGAGAGGGAGGATTACCAGCGTAACAGTGTTCTTTTGGAACGGAAGAGGCACCTGTAAGTATAGGAGAATTTATTTCAAATCACTTTACATTTGAAAAATAAACTATGGATCAATAAGCAAGCAAGCAATTACCAAACATACCATTTTCTTCTAGCCTGTGTGATGCTCCAGGATTTGAACCTGAAGGAACGTGATCAACTGCCTCAAGAACTGGGATTGGATCTTTAATTGGATCTTCCACAGAACTGGAACGACTTCCACCTGCAGAAACCAGGAGGAAATTTAGACAATGGTGCAAAAATTACTGGTTGGTGAACATCATCAGGAAAGCTTCAAGCGTTACTGTACTAATAATTAGTGGTCATACCTAAGCACAGAGTTGGAACAGCATCCCAATTCAGTCCACGAGACTTGTTGATTTTGTTCAAAAAACAATTATCAGTGAAGTGTAGTTCACACACACGCCTGTTTCTCAATGCTGTTTGGGTTAGTGTCCTCAACCCCTCATTATCCATATAGTCAACCCATTTTTCTGCTCGTGGCCTGTTGTCAAAAAAATGTGTATTAAAATTCAGTATCCCAACATCACTATAAAAAAACATTTTTGTAGATGTACAATATATTTAGGAATGTACTATTTATAAAATATGTTGTACATGTACAACATGGCACCCTTGTGTGTCAATGGATTTCAGGAAGAAACACGTTGCTTGTAAATTTATAATTTCGAATTGTAAATGTAAAAACCTTTCAGTGGAAAATTTTCCTGTCCCCAATACAACAATTCCCCACCGTGATTTTATAATTCAGGTATAAAAAAATGTAACGGAATGATATTCAATTCAATGCCACACATGCTCAGTGCTACAAAATTCTGTTAAACTTTGGCCATTTTCCAAAGAGCAAACCCGAAATAAATCTCATGATTATGGTGTGCTCATATGGCAGTCCATAGAATTCTTACTATCTAATGTGGAGGGAATCCTCATTCTGAACTCACCTGTCGGCCGGAAAACGATAAAACGCAAGGTGCTTGTGAGTCTTTGTGTTGTTGCTGCACGAAGGAACACTGCACTTATGAGACCCCGCCATAAGACCAAAGAAAAACGAGGAAAACAGAAAATTTCTGAATTGTCAGGTCCCACCCCAGCCCTCCCAAACGGCTTCAACAGTCTCCCCTGGCTGCTCGTTGTTGCTCGACGGTGTAGAAGGGCATTGTAGAGAGTCAAATGGTCAAATGGCAGAGGCATGGCAGATGACAGGTGTTAGGAAGAAAAGGGGTGAACGGGGAGGAGGAGGGGGCAGGAGGTCAACAGGACAGCTGATTAGTTCATTACTGATGTCGCTGACGACTTCCCCCGCCCCAATTCGTCTAAATGTGGAATTTGCAGATACACCTCTCTGCACTTGTGACGTTGTCGGTCTCACCGCACTAATTATTTTTTTTAATGGTGTTCCAATAAATACTATTTGATTGTAATTCCATTTGTTCCATATTTTATTAATCCTTTAAAAATACACAAATTTTACATCTTATCACAATTTTGCGGACCATTCGAAGCGCGCGCCAGCAAGTGTCCCGCTCGAAAAAACACCTTGGCAGTACCAACTCTATGCAAGCAGAGGGGGTCTTTCGTGAAAGTACAGGCGCACCCTTGCTTCTTTTTCTTCATCGTGAACTCTGCCCTCTTACAGTATTTGAGTTGTAGCGTCGGCAATGGGTCTTCTTTGAGCAGATTTGATTACGAAGTGATGTGCTAAATGGTTGCGTTTCTTAGCGGCGCTGTTCTGGCTATTCTGCTCTCGATGCGCGCCCCTGGGACCCAGGCAACCCGCGGCGCATTGTAGCGCCGCCTTTGTTGGGCCGGAGTTATGCCCCTTTGCACTAGCGCTTTGGCCGCGTGGACTGAGGCATACGGTTCCATGCGGATGGAGTGGGTTCGATGACTGTTCGTTCCTCACTTCAACTTTTCCGTTTCACCTGCGGGGAAGACATCAGGCAGCAAGCACATAGCAAAGACTACACTGCAAAGAAAATGTTTTTAAAAAAATACTCACCCTTCGAGATTCTCTTCATACGACGCACAATACATTTCACTCGCAGCTGTCTCGCACACGCTGCGCGCACAAAATGTCAGGGGTGGGATTCGAACCCACGATCCCATAGGGAAGCAGACGAGAAGTCGGCTGCCTTAACCACTCGGCTACCCTGATATACGATCCTCGATCACTTGAGCCCTACTAAAGTTACCTTAGGTTAGCACCTGATAACTCGCTCTGTTCCCTTGGACAGGGCGGCCGGTGTATCATAAAAAGACAGATCGAGTTCGAAGATGAGCACTCTAGCTCAGAAATTGACTTTTAAAAAAATCAAAAATCACAGGTCGCAAAATATTTTTTTGCCAAATATTTTTTATGTGTCCCTAAGAGGTAACTCGTGAAAGAAGAACCTTGTGGTTCGGCGCTATGGGGCATTTCTTGGAGAAAACAACGTGAACAAGCAGGCCCGCCCTTCCGCCAAACGAAGATGCCAGCTCCGCTTCGCTCCGCCGGCAACACCGTTCGGCAGGGGCCGGGCCTGCTTGGCCTGCCGGCGGCGATAGTCGGGCCTGTCGTCTTTGAGTTTGCCCCAAAAACTCGAGAAAGGGATGTAACGGTGAAGCACCGAGACTGCAACCCACCCTTCTGCTTAGAAAACGTTTTTTGGGGGTGGGGGCAGAGTTTCCTTTCTATTTTGTGGTTTTTAGGCCTTTTTCTACAACTTATTGTTCACTATGGCAATTTTTAGCTTATTTTCGTCAAAAAAGACCCTGTAGCGCCTAAACGGTTAGAGATAGAGCCAAACGGACGAAATTTTCGCCCGAAGGGTTCTACTTTCACGATTTACTCACTCGGAGAACATTCAAAAAGATTCTTTTTGAGAGAATTTGTGAACCTTGAATACCCCCATTCACACCCTTAGGGGTGGTTGCCAGGATTTGCCGTAGGCGTTTCGTTCTCTAGGAGTGGACCTTAAGATACCTGACAATTTCAAGTCTCTAGCACATCTCCTTCTAGTGGAACAGACAGACACACAGACAGACAGACACACACGAGGTCGTTTGCATAAGCCCGCTGGATAGCTTTTTCAAAGCAGTAGGGCGGGCTAAAAAGACAAAATGGTCTACTAAATCGTAAAAAGGGCTTCATGTCACAGAATTGTAAAGTGAGTAATTTTTAAACCACACATCACGGGTCGAACCTCACCCTCTTTTTGGCTTAATGGTTAGTAGATTATCTAGCATCACTGATACGTTGATTTTTACATAACACACTGTCAAAATTCGAACTTTTAATGAAAACCGATACCGAACAGCAGAAGTTTCATCTTCCCAAATTTAGAGTAATAAGACCCCGACAAATGGTTCGAGTGGTATGGTATGTGCGCCAGGCGCGTCGCAGCGTAACAGTGTTTCGTGAGATATCGCGAAGCCTGTTACGCGAGACGTGGTCTGGCGTACATATAGCCAGTAGATAGATAGTAATCTTAACTAGTTGAGCTTGAGTTTTTACATCAGTTACATTCTCCAATGCATTACTTAATGATGGCAGAGCACTATTGGAATCTAATGCACTGTGGTTTTCTTTTGTCGAAGGGTCCAAAATGTTCAATTCTCTGAAAGCCGTTACAAAATCAGCGGGTAAGCTGGGTCGAAAGAAAAGCTACACAACACATTTTCCGAGTCAAAACTTGAGCTAACATATTAGGTACAGAAATAGATGTATTTGATGGATGGAAATCATTCTGAGGTCAGAAACACATAAGGTAGTATGAGACAAACCTTGTTTAGTGGATTTGGAATCTTTTAAGCACATACTTCCAAAATATTTTGATACATTTGTGCTAATGAGTGTCCAACTTCACTCCACATATTACTAGCTATATGTACGCCAGACCACGTCTCGCGTAACAGGCTTCGCGATATCTCACGAAACACTGTTACGCTGCGACGCGCCTGGTGCCCTGCGGCACTGACACCATAGTCCGGTCTGGCTGCAGCAACCACCTTGCACTTTCTGATAGAGCAATGCCGTTTGGCATGAGTGTTACCCATACCCATACCTTTCTTTTAAGATCGGTTGCCACCATGGGACCCACTGCGGAGTGCCCCGTACAGTGGTTGCCTACTTTTTCGCCCTTAGGGTTCTACTTTCACTAATTACCCATTAGGAGACCATAAAAAATATTTGAAAAAATAATATATGGTTACCTGTGGTTATTGATTTTTTAAAAAGTCAATTTTTGAGCTAGAGTGCTCATCTTCGAACTCGATCTGTCTTTTTATGATAGAAAACGACCCTGAAATTCCCAGATCTCTCTCTCTCAATTCTTTCTCGAGTTATCGTGCGTACAGACGGACAGACAAACAAACGTACAGAATGAAACTTTTCCGATCAGTGGAGTTATGGGCTTCGCCAATCGCTCAGCCAAAAATTATTACAATTAGCTAAAACAGTAACGTGTGATAAAATACCTTGTCAAGAATTATTCTATTCCAGTCTATTATATTTCTGTATTTACACTCGTAGGGAAAGGGGGGGGGGCGTCGCGGGGGCTCCAGCGGTGCGAGGGAGGGGGAGGACTAGCGTAGACTAGCGTGGCCGACGGCTCGGGGCCGGGGCTCGGGCTCCGCTCGGCTCGACTCCGCTCAGCTCGGTTCCGCCCGGCTCGGCTAGCGCATAGCGCGATCGACGCGACGCGACGGCCTCAGTCAGCCGCCTCACGACCCCGCCTAGCGCAACTTGCTATACGTTCTCTTTAATATTTCTTAATCGAGGGTTAAAGCAATGACACCTTACATTACTCATGTATAGTTATGTTCAGATATATTTAGGTGTAAGGTTGTAAGGTATCATCTGCTAAAAATTAATACTCAACTAATATCTTATAGTGTAACTACAGGTGCCTAGTCATTTTCTAGTCTCCAGTCATTTTCAACCCCATACTTACGCCAATCTTTAAATAAAACTTATCGTCACATCAAGTACGTCAAACTTCCAAAATTGTACAAGGATAGGAATTGCTTCCAAGTAAGGAGAATGATAACAAGTAGATGCAAGAACATGATTGTTGTTTTAATTGATTAA
>NW_026267484.1:47023-55088 GCF_000697945.3 Frankliniella occidentalis
TCGCCCACGGGAACCTCCATGATGGCCGCCTCGGCCGCCTCGCCTACGTCCGGGATGGACCCCTTCCACGATGTCCTGGCCGCCCGCGGCCACCTCGGCCGCCTCGCCCACGTCCCCGCAGGGGTAGTAGTTGAATCTGTAATCAGAAAGACATGGTTAGTTTTTTCACCTCCACACAAGTTGCAAACCTTGTAAGACACACACACACACACCTCAACGGCCGGCTCGGCTGCAGGCGCAACTTGCGCAACAGGTACCACGGGTACCTCCACCGGCTCCGGGGTTGGCGGCGGCGGGAGTGGCGGGCTTGACGGCGGGGTTGCTGGTGGCGTAGCCGGGAGGGTCCTTGGTGTTGAGATGGCCTCCGGCGGGACGCTGGCCGCCGCCGCCCCCTCCACCCCCGGTAAGCACGGTAACTGCCGCCACCGGACCGCGCACCTGGGCGCTAGAGGGCGCGCAGAGCGCAGCGCGAAATTTCAAATTCGAAACGCTCCACACACTTAAGTATGCATGGTGGCGCTACACTTGACTTACACAGATGTTCACGCGTTGTGCCCCGCGCCCTGGCGATACGCCCTGACAATACTCCGCGTGGCAGTAACACTTAACTCGCGCGGCTAATATCAAACTTCCAATGTATGACATACCCGATCCACTCGCATCTCAACGACCCTCTTCTCCAATCCCCCGATTTTTGTTGCGGCTGGCCCTGGTTGGACCGGCCATACTCCTTGACGCACACCTCTTCCCCCAAAGGGGCGGATCCAGGCGAACGTGTTCAGACCCCGTCGCAGGGGCGGGACCAGGTTGACATGTTGACACCCGTCCCAGGGGCGGGTCCAGGTAGACGTGTTGACACTCGTCTCAGGGGCGGGTCCAGGTAGACATGCTGAGACCCGTCCCAGTGGCGGATCCACGCGAACGTGTTGACACCCGTCGCAGGGGCGGGTCCAGGTTGAGACCCGTCGCACCCCGAACTTGTACGAACGTGTACCCCCATCCGCGATAGGTTAAGTTAGCCCCTCCGCCAATCCTCGATAGGTTAGGTTTTGTTAGGGGTTGATAAGATAGGGGTTAGGTTGTGTTAAGGGTTGATAAGATCTTCGTTAGGTACGAGTTCGCCCCTGTTAAGATCTTGGTTAGGTTGCGTTAGGGTGTGGATAGATGTCCGAATGGGGGATAAAAATGGCGACATGTCCGGTCCGAATGGGGTATCTATACTACTTGTGTGTGTGTGTGCGCGCGCTTGGGGGGGGGGGGGTTAACGTTTGTTTTTCACTGTGCAAACATGCCAAAGGAGCCGCCTTCGGGGGCGTGTGGACGACTGCGGACATGACCTGGGTCCCGAGGGTCAGAAGTGACAACTGCGGACATCGCGAGCGAGAGGGCGTGTTCCTCGAACGCGGCCGGCCGACCGGGTGGCCGCGTGTGACGACTGCGGACGTCCATGACCGACGGGTTGCCTACCCCCGCTCCGGCAGGCGCTTCTCTGCCTGGGAGACACGGGGCTCGGAGTGGGACTCGAACCGGGGTCGCCTCGTCGCGATTCACTGCTCTTTCCCTCAAAAAATAACAAAAAAAATCGGAAGCCGCTGGCATTCGAACCAGCGACCATTCTCATGCTGTACTGAACCCGCCTAACTCCGTTTACACTCAAGCGTCTGGCTGAGACGAAGTCCCGAGCCCGCCCAGGTGGAGGAGCGCCTGCCGGAGCGGAGGTAGGCAACCCGTCGGTCATGGACGTCCGCAGTTGTCACACTCGGCCAGCCGGTCGGCCGGCCGCGTTCGAGGAACACGCCCTCCCGCTCGCGATGTCCGCAGTTGTCACTCCTGACCCTCGGGACCCAGGCCATGTCCGCAGTCGTCCTAACGCCGTCTTCGGGGTTCCAAGCGCACATTTCTTGAATCGTTGCATCTGTTGGGCGGTTTGGCATCACAAAAACGAGACCTACAACTTTTGTTTTATGATATTTTCTGTGCAAGCTAAGCATGGTCTTCTCAGATTCGCGTTCGTGCAATTTTCCTTAATTTCGACGAAAAACTGGGCATAGCGCCCAAACCGTGCTCCTAAGAGGCAAACGGACAAAATTTTCTTTCTCCGGGTCGCAAAATGACGATTTACCCCTCGAAACATACTCCATGTTACATTTGTTGCCAACTTGAACACAAAACAGGGCCTAGCGCCAAAACCGACGGCACCTTGCAAAAAAAAAAAACGTTCTGTACGGTACGCTAGCACATTTTCGGCAGCCGTTTGGGAATGGAGGAAAGTTATTAAACATTCATTTCTCGGTATCAGGTGAAAGTTCGATCTTCCCTCTTTGTATTCCGCCCACAAAAACAATAAATTTTTGCCTGCATATCTTGTAAATGGGCTATCAAAAATATGCTTGCAAAAAAAGCTAAAAACGGATAGTATGTTTTAGACACGTATCGTACATAACGTATGTTTTAGACGCGTATCGTACAGAACGTATGCTTTTGCAGGGAGCCATCGAAACGGTGCGTCGGAGAGCGCCGCGGATGAAATTTTCTCCTAAGATGCCAAAATGACGAGTTACCCCCTAGGAGACCATAAAAGAATGGCGAGTTTTTTGGACTTGTATTTTTTTCTCCCACGCAACCATAATTTAGTTGGCCCTTGAACGGCCCCCCAGTGAGGTCCAACGATAAAGGTGGATTTTTTTTTTTGGGGGGGGGGGGGGGGGCTGGTCAAGTGGGGTATCGCGGATCCAAAAAGGTATAGTACGTTTTTGTGGCAGTTTTGGTCGAGGCCAAACATTTATGTCCATGAGTGAGTGAGTCAGTGAGTGGAAGCGCAGTTGTATAGTATATAGTGGTGGAGTGTGTAATGGGTCGTTACTCTTTCTATCTTTATCTCGTTTCCTTATTTTTTTGTCTTTATTTTATTTTGTCTATCGTCTACTTTTTTTTCTCGTCCCGTCTTCTTACACCCCACTCCCTCTGCACGGCATTCGCTCCCATTGTCATTCCCTTCTCGTTGTGTTTCCCCACCTTCATCTTCCATCGTGCTTCACTTCGCCGCCACCAGAGCGCACCACTCATCACGCGCTCCGCGCCGCACGCTCCGTGCCGCTGCCGCTCCCTGGAGCCTGCCTCATTCTTCCGGAGGACGCCAGTCAGACATCATCTCATCATCCCGCGAGCAAACCCGTTAAATTCACCTTCATTCATTTCCGCGAGCTACACTCTTAGTTTCTTACGAAGAGAGGTCTTCGTATTATGAAGCTTTCAGTTTGTAAGGTACGAAGGATCTGAAGCAGCCATAACACGAATACCCTTGTTTGAAGTATACGAAGATAGAGGTTCATAATACGAACAACAGTTGACTCATTCGTATAATACCAATAGGTTGCCCTTAAATCAGCAAGCCACGGAATCACCCAAAGGTCATTTATAATACGAATAGCAAGTGGATTCATATTACGAATAGTTCACTAGTATTAGATGTTGCATTCTTTGTGAAATTAAATGCACCAAGAGCTATGCACCACTTCAGTCAAATGAAAAGGAAATGTTATCGCTAGATGAGTTTAGATTACAACATTTCACAAGAATGCCTGAATATTGAACCTCTAGGCTTTCCTACTACACATGATTCCTCATTTTCACATCAACTTACCCTTGAAGAAAACAATTTCTCTAAATATTATTTGATAGAGGATATACGATTCATTCATTACATACCGACCAGCTGAAGCAGAGTCGGTTGAGTCAGCATCGGCTCAACTGAGAAGGCCGGTTGTCAAACAAAGAAGTTTGGTTTCGAACAACGTTGTGATGCTAACCTGGTTTGGATCCCAGGCTACGTTTGAGACACACCTTCATTATAAAGCACTCACTATTTATCGGTAAATAGTTTGTTTTTCTCACGAACTCCACGGACAACAAGCTGATCGAGGCGCCATGTTTGTTTATTATTTGTAACTGGTAAGAGAGCCTTTTGCAAATAGTGAGTAGACACGTTATTTGCACTCTTCGTGTTATGATGCTTTTAACCTCTCAGCTGCACTTCAAAAGTCGTTTCCAATGTTGGCAAATTTTATGATTTTTTGCGTCTGCTTTCTAAACAAAACTGGTGTCGTGCCCTCAACTGCTAACAAACACCTGCTTTTTTCATTTCTACGCGTTGACAATTGCTACGTAGTTCTTTTTTAGAATGCTGTCTAGAGACCTTATTTGATTAAATGTTGTTCTGGCAATTTATCAATCTCATACTTGAACATTTATTGACATGTTTTGCATTTTGTTTCAGTTCCGAGTGCATTCCAAGTTTGGAGTGCTGTTTTTTTTTTTTAACTTCTTCCTGGAGGACTTTAAAAGCAAGGACTTTGGCATATGACGATTCCATATCAGCATTCAAGTTTTAACAGGTGAGACTAATCTGTCAGGTTGCTGAGAAAAATCATGATATTACAAGTTTCCTTTTTTTTTCTTTTAAATTTACTTTCATTGTGGGCTGAGAACCATTAAAAAATATTTGTCCTTTTTAAGAGTGTATTAACTGGCCAGACCTTCGGTCTTTGTGCTCATTTCGCAGAGGCATATATTTGGTTTTAGATTATAGCTAAATCTGTAGCTCTGATAGAATAATCTGTAGCTTAAAGCGTATCTTAGTTATGTTGTCGAGTTTGGGTCCATCCAAGCGTACTATTGGCTTCGCTCGCTCAGCAATAACAATCTATTTAATTTCCTCACTTTTTTGTTGTTATTAGGTTTGATAACTTCACATGAGAAGAGGATCCCTGTCATCGACTTGCAAGACTTAAATTACTTTGGACTTCAAGTTTAGCACTGAGAATGAAGAATCGGCTCCATCCTCTTTTGATTCATGTAAACACAGCTGAGTCAAGAAAGATATGGTATTATTATCTGGAAGTATATTAGATGTAGTGATTGATTACTTTTAAGTTACACAAGTACTCAAATTACTGAAACTCTGTGCATAATTGTGTGGCAAAAGAATTCTTTCAACCCATTTTGGACTTAGCCAACCAAATGAAATTTTCTAAATATAATTGTTTTTAAAAGTAACCAGAATGGTTTGTCATGGACTTGACTCAAATCACATTGTAACCTTTTATTTTTTTGTTTCTTCAAATATCTTTGTACATTGAGTGGTGTCTGTGAATCACATTTCTTGTAGATCCTGATTTAATTTACCTTTTGATTATATAGTACATGACCTCAAAGGCCCTGCTAAAGTAATGTACAGTCATTGACCCTAAATACGGACGATTTTTAGAGAAAAAGGCCTGTAAAATCTGTAGTTTTGACAAAATTGAAAATCGGTGGGGATTATAAAATCTCCGGACCGAGACACACCCACCAACACCTTGAACGGTTTTTTATCACCTAAGGTGTACCCGTGAGCCGCGCTAGAAGAGTGTCCGTATTTAGGAGCCTAAGCGCCCTAAATACAGACAGCCTTTAAAAATTTTGAAAAGTGAAAAATTGTTGGAGGGAATAGAAACTTCATGAAAAAATTTGACCTTACCCTGCCGGTAAAATTTTCTTATCTGGTATAGTTTAGCCGCCAGAATTGCTTAAAGATCGTTTTTAAAGTCGTTTAAAGTGCCCTAAATACGGACAGCAGTCACTTTTGCATGTAAAATCCTCTGTCCGTATTTAGGAGACTTTCGGAAATCGCTTCTCAAACTTGACACAAGTGACATAGACAAAATTTTCTTGTGTCATCTTGTAGGTGAAGAGTCCTAGTTTCACATATGTCAACCTGAAAGTTGTGCGATCACCCGCCGTTGAGAGCCCCACATTCTTGCAAAGCAGTATAAAAATTGTCCGTTTTCGTGGCGCCCCAAAACGCAAGTTTGGATTTTTTTGGAGAAAACAGTATGCAAGATATCGGAAATATTTCATCAAATCTAGATTCTAGAAGGTCTAACCTTTCCAGTGAACCCTCGGCATCTATATTCCGGCTACCCGTTTTCGATTTAGGGGCTTTACTAGTAGAAAACAGCAAAGTGTTCGTATTTTGGACGCTAGTCCGTATTTAGGGCACTTGACTGTACTTTTCTTTTTCAAATAAATGATAAGTCTTATGCAAGTTACCAATGTAAATTATTTCATGAAGAGTTACTCTATAACATTAGGAGGGCAAATAAATGAAGTTTTGTTATGTATTCAAGTCTTTATCTTGGATGAAGCAGTCCTGACATATGGCAGTACAAACTGAGAATGAATATTAAATAAAATATACTTAAGTTGTACAATATAACAGTGTTAATGTCTTAAAAAAATAAAAACCACATTAACCTGGAATAATGACTGTTGGGAAGATGTTCTCTCTTTCATTGTCAACAATATTAAAGCCTTATTTCCCCAAAGAAAAGTTTTGTGGCCAACTTTAAAAAAAAACTTAGTATGTACAGTTAACAAAACAATACTTTTTAGTACATAAAACAAGAAATGTAACAACTAAAGATCACAGTTTAGATTACACAATCACAGTAGGAGAACAAAGCACAAATCTCTTAAATTTTTACAATAAAATTTGGCTTATTTCAATGGCATTCAGCTCTACGAATTGAGCGGTAAAGACAAACAACCTTTTGTGGTCTGGCTCAACGTGGTAAAAGTGGTAGCTAATGAAACGAAAAAAATTCTTCCAGCCTAAGGGATATGGGACCTGCATTACATGGAATGCTTTTGAAAGATAGTCAATAGCCTTCAGCGGTGCAGTACCGATAGGAAAATCAGTGGATTCTTTGTCACCCCAAACCAAGGTGATTTTTCCCAGACACCTCGGGTGACCGAGGCAAAGGAGATATGGTTGAACCGGATGACTTCTCTCAATGGATCTCCGTGCTATTTCATGTTGAATATTTGTACCAACCTGCAACAGCAACAGTACAATCAGACTTGTAGAAAACAGCGCTGGTCTTGCCAGGTACTACCTAAACTGCCCTTTAAAATAAGCTTTTTTCCAGGGGCCCATCAACTGTGATATAAATAAAAAATAATAAACCTTATCCTCCCTCTACTGCACCTCTACTTTAGATAAATGTCTCCCATGTACTGTAAATATACTGAGTCTTCAATTGATTGGAAGAAATGGAGCACACTTTTATAGGCAGGAGAGGAAAAAGAATAACACTTACAGGAATAACATGGAAAAAGTCACTTATATCCGGTGAAGGGTTCATGGTGGATTCATAACTCTTAGTCTTCTTAGGCTTAGGCAAGTATTCAGCCAAGATTAAGCAGGCATTCAAATCATCTGCAAATGAAAGTAAAATTATTATTCACTGCAATAGTAAAGAGAAGTTTAGGAACAACTGGGATATGGAAACAATAACTTTCCATCAGAAAACATATTGAAGACCCTTGGGGGGTATTTCTTTTCATCTAGCTCTCCTACTTTAAGCAGTTTTGGTACATAGAGGTGGAAATTTTTCAGGAAACCTTCACCTTTACCAGGATAAATGAGATCAAACTCAAAATCAATCTGTAAAATGAAAGATATACAGTTAAAGTATTGTGTACGAATGAAAAGCAAATGTGATATTGTAAATGTACATACCATAGCTCCTTTCAAAAAAGTTATGAAAGGAAATGCCTCCAACAACACTTTTAAAGGTACAGTTTGCTTCTTGATTATTGCCCTCCTCTCTTCGAATGTTTTTTTGGCAAGTGTTTCAATTGTGTCCCTTGTTCGGTCATTGTCAAGTAGCACCCTCAAATACTTGACCTAAATAAAAATAAAAAGTATTAACTGAAAATTGTACTGTTATTTTACCTTAAAAATGCTCTTAAGTTAATTCAGAGTGAAACAGTTTGAGCAGTCTTACATCATTTGACAAATTCAGCTCTTGAACAGTCACAGCTTGTCTTTCAACTTCTGCAGGTTTAGCAGGGTTCTTGCGCCTTTCGAGACCACCCCCTCTAGGTTTTGGGTGACTGGCTTGACGTTGTTTTGAAGTTACATTGTTTGCCAACTTCCCACAGTTTTCTTCCCTTGAGAAGAGCCAAGTTTACATAAAAAATACAACTCAGAGTCCATTAGAGAAAAGTAGATACGAGCATG
>NW_026267484.1:59233-75789 GCF_000697945.3 Frankliniella occidentalis
GGTTGAACCGGATGACTTCTCTCAATGGATCTCCGTGCTATTTCATGTTGAATATTTGAACCAACCTGCAACAGCAACAGTACAATCAGACTTGTAGAAAACAGCGCTGGTCTTGCCAGGTACTACCTAAACTGCCCTTTAAAATAAGCTTTTCTCCAGGGGCCCATCAACTGTGATATAAATAAAAAATAATAAACCTTATCCTCCCTGCACCTCTACTTCAGATAAATGTCTCCTATGTACTGTAAATATACTGAGTCTTCAATTGATTGGAAGAAATGGAGCACACTTTTAGAGGCAGGAGAGGAAAAAGAATAACACTTACAGGAATAACATGGAAAAAGTCACTTATATCCGGTGAAGGGTTCATGGTGGATTCATAGCTCTTCGTCTTCTTAGGCTTAGGCAAGTATTCAGCCAAGATTAAGCAGGCATTCAAATCATCTGCAAATGAAAGTAAAATTATTATTCACTCCAATAGTAAAGAGAAGTTTAGGAACAACTGGGATATGGAAACAATAACTTTCCATCAGAAAACATATTGAAGACCCTTGGGGGGTATTTCTTTTCATCTAGCTCTCCTACTTTAAGCAGTTTTGGTACATAGAGGTGGAAATTTTTCAGGAAACCTTCACCTTTACCAGGATAAATGAGATCAAACTCAAAATCAATCTGTAAAATGAAAGATATACAGTTAAAGTATTGTGCACGAATGAAAAGCAAATGTGATATTGTAAATGTACATACCATAGCTCCTTTGAAAAAAGTTATGAAAGGAAATGCCTCCAACAACACTTTTAAAGGTACAGTTTGCTTCTTGATTATTGCCCTCCTCTCTTCGAATGTTTTTTTGGCAAGTGTTTCAATTGTGTCCCTTGTTCGGTCATTGTCAAGTAGCACCCTCAAATACTTGACCTAAATAAAAATAAAAAGTATTAACTGAAAATTGTACTGTTATTTTACCTTAAAAATGCTCTTAAGTTAATTCAGAGTGAAACAGTTTGAGCAGTCTTACATCATTTGACAAATTCAGCTCTTGAACAGTCACAGCTTGTCTTTCAACTTCTGCAGGTTTAGCAGGGTTCTTGCGCCTTTCGAGACCACCCCCTCTAGGTTTTGGGTGACTGGCTTGACGTTGTTTTGAAGTTACATTGTTTGCCAACTTCCCACAGTTTTCTTCCCTTGAGAAGAGCCAAGTTTACATAAAAAATACAACTCAGAGTCCATTAGAGAAAAGTAGATACGAGCATGAGCACACTAAACATCCAATAGTAATTGTTAATACAATAAACCGTAAGTGGTAGTATCTTACCCAAGGTTTGTCATCTGGTGAAACTAAGACCTGACACATTTTTGGAAATGCTGCAACAAAAGATACCGCCATGCCCACCTTCATCTCTGCAGGAATATTAAGACCTTTCCTGAAAGATTAAATAGATAAATAACACAAGATATGCCTTGTGCACTAAGTTCAGTCCTCAACCAACATCAACTATACATACCGAACTTGAGAAAATAAATGAGTGACTAACTCGTCAATAACAATATTCAAATCAGTCCCAAAGACTGAGCCTTTCGTAGTTAGTTGGTTAAGAGCGCGTTCAACACCTCTTTTGTCTTTTAATATATTTCTCACATCATACTAAAAGGAAAAATAAACATTTATAGATGGAATTTATAAAAAAAATTCTAATAATTGAGACATACAGGGGAATATCTCCTTAAGCTTACATTTGGAATGGATACATCACCAATAAAGTCCTTAATAAGTGATTTTTCATCCTCATTCTGAAATTAAAAAAATACAAGAAAATAAATGAACTTAACTGTAAAAAATCATTTTAATGTGCTTACCAAGTTAGGAGCTTCTAAGAAATTACTGAGGTAGTCAGGAATGACAATTACTCGTGAACTATCATCATCAGTGGTTTGTCTCTCTGAATTTTCTTTTCTGGCCTGCCTCGAACTGCTTGAATCACTATAACGTGATTTTTTCTTTAAAAAGCACATGCAAAAATATAATCAGGTACAGATTTACAAGCACTTAACTTCTTTTTCATATGGTAAGACCAAGGGTAAGTTATCATAAAATAACAGAAAAAAATAACCTTTTTCCTAGGAGAATGGTCACTATCAGATGATGAAAGTTCTTGGTGAGAAACAGGATCTCTATTCCTGGAAGATCTTCTCAGACTGCTGTTGGTGACATCTTTCAAAGCTTGTGATGTGGAGGCCTTCAAGTTTGATTTTGTCGACCTACTAGTTGACTTTAACGGTACCCCTGGCAAGACTAACTTAAAGTTCAGGCCTGGAGAAAGATTTTCCAAATTTGATCAATCACAGACATAAAGTGAGAAGAATAGTAATATGAATAGATATATAGATACCTTGAGACTGGCAATGGAGGTACAACTTGATCTTGCCTAGAATGCTATTCCTTTCATAATCACTCAGTTCGTTGATGGTTTCCAATGGAAGGTACTCAGTTAAGTCTATATTTTCACCATCAGTGTCACCTGGTGCTGGTCCAGTAGGAATGCTCGAGCTCTACAAGAAATTAATATTGAACAGTTGGGTAAAAATAAATAATGTTTGTTTGAACAAATAAAAATTAAAATAGATTGAATATTATCATTACTCACATTATCGTCATTGTGAAGTTTGGAATTATTAGACAGACTTGGGCTGATAGAAGCAGGAATGATGTTATTAGGATTAGTGCTAAGCTCAGAATGTTCTTGAAGAGTTTCACTGTGATCCAAGTCATCAGCCTAGAAAATTGTAGGTAGGATAAGAGATAATGTGAGGGTCAATATGATTTAAGTGAATGATATAGGCAGATTAAACAAACCTCATGATTGGAAGCTGTACTGTGGCTGTAGAGGGATGAATCATCATCTGATTTAGAATAAAGCACACCTAGTCGCTCTGATGATAGGTTGATACTTGTGGAACTTGTGGAAGGCGATCTGCCTGGAATCTGCCAGAGAACAAAATTAAATAAAGATATGTACGTACATAGAAAATTTGAGAGTAAAAAGGTTTTTCTTATTACCAAAAAATTAGAAAATAATAAATGTTTCACCTGATGTTTAGATTTGCCGCCTGGCGGTTCTGTTGATGGCTTGGTAATGGCAGCGCTTGTGGAAGGAGAGCTGCCTGGAATCTGCAACAGAACAAAAGTAAATAAAGACATGTATTTACATTTAAAAAATGAGAGTAAAAAGGTTTTCCTTGTTACCAAAAAACTAGCAAATAAAAATATTTCACCTGATGACTAGATTTGCTGTCTGGCGGTTCTGATGATAGGTTGATACTTGTGGAACTTGTGGAAGGCGATCTGCCTGGAATCTGCCAGAGAACAAAATTAAATAAAGACATGTATGTACATAAAAAATTAAGAGTAAAAAGGTTTTTCTTATTACCAAAAAAATAGCAAATAAAAATATTTCACCTTGTGTCTAGACTTGCTGTCTCTTGAAGACTGCCCAACACTGGCAAAACTCTTCTCATGAGATTCAAGTTCTTTTTCAATGTCCAAGACATCTCCTAATTTAATTTTAAACATTTCAAGTTCCAGTTGACCATTTTTTAAAGCGCGTAAGTGTCTGCCAGCAATGCCATTATCTACAAGGTGGTACATATAAAAACTGTAGACTAAGGACTTCAGCACAGCACAAGAGCATATTCAAACACAAATATCCGACATGGTATGAAATTATATAAAATTGAAATGAACAGAGGTGAGACTCTAGTTGAGAACACAAATTCTGTTGGCAATTACATGGTATTAAAAATACAATTAAATGTTACAAATAAATTATTTGCAGACCTACAATGGTCAAGATCATACAATAACAAAATTTGATTGATGATTAGTTAATTACAGTTCTACAGGACAAATATTGGAGACCAGGTACATCAGGTCGACGCCATGCACTTAGAGATTGCTTAGAAGGAAGTGACGAAGTAAAAATGGCTCTTCTCTCTTCATTGTTACTTCTGGGTTGACAAGCAAATGCACCAAAGAGTTCATTATAATTTAAAGTTTTTTGCTCCTCCACCATGATAATGACTCTGTTTTCCCAAACAACCACTTCCTTAATAAGACCAAAAACTGGTAAGTCATTTTCTCTTGTCGGCATGACTACATACAAGTCAGCTTTAAAATGGAAACCACCCATCATGGCATGCTCAGGAAGTAAAACCACACATGATCTGTCAAGTCCTAAAGCTTCTAGCTGCTGGCAGTAAGGATGACGCGACACAGTCATTTTAGAAGATTTACTTAAAGTTTTCAGTTCCTCTCTCACAGGACATACAATCTCCTTCAAATCTGCAGCGTGACTTATCTGGTGGATGTCAGCAACTGAAGATGCCACATTAATGAAATTGCCTGATGTGGAAGCATACTGTGATGCAATTTTATGTTTTGCTTCAAATCTGCAGGACAAAAGAATTATTTTACTTAAGTACTCAGTACACAAAACAAAATCAGGTAAAATAGAAATTAACATACCTCATACACCAATAATTTTGAGCAGGTCCATAACGTCTTATCATTGACGGATAGTGAAGAATTTGGTGATGCTTATTTATTGGTCTAATTACTTTCTTTTTTTTCTTAATTTTTTTATTAGGAGGCTCTCCACTATTCTCCTCTTCATTCACAGTATCTTCTTGGGCTGGGTTTACATCTTGTGGGTCATCCACAAGATTTTCATTCCAATCATTTTCCTCATCTTCAGTCCCACCTTGATTCTGATCTGGGTTATTTTCTACATTTGGGGGAGGGTACAGTTCAAAAAATAGCCTATGATGTTCATAGATGAGGTTCTCTAGCATTTCAATATTCTCTTCAGTAACATCACCAGAGAAAATAACTTCACTTAATCTCTTCAACAAGCTGATAAGTCTGATATGTGAATTGTCAAGCGGGACATTTGGAGACACAAGGAAAACAAACATTCTCAACAGACACCAAGTCTGAGCGGCAGTTTGAGACAGGGTATAGCTGCCCTGGCTGGCTAAGCTATCGTCAGTAAAATTAGCAGATGGCCTGTTCTTTACATCTTGAGGCGCTAATGGGAAGGATGTAATTCTAGAATTAAATAGCTTAACATCAATGAGCTTCCTCTTTACGCAGATCTCGTGTAAACTCAGCTTAATTTCCATAGCTGCAATTCCTTTAAGGATGTCGTGCATGGAATCAAAAACACCTAGCTGTGGAAATTGAGAAAGTTTGGTAAAGACAGGGCGGAGAATACAATCTCGCTTCACACCAGTGCTTTTCTGTGCAGGCTTTCCTCGTGCTTCCACTTCTTTAATGTGATCCTCATGAAGCGCACGAGTTCTCTCCTCCCCCATAGCAAATATATTTTGATGCATCTCCGCCCTTTTGACAGTGCACCACCGGCAAAAACAATTAGATGATGCTGGAAGAAAGCCCAAAAGCTTGTGAGCACCTTCAGTGTCAGCAGCAAGAGCAATCGCAACAGCATGAAGAGGATATGGACGGTCATTGACAGAAATAAGAACTCCTTCTTCAGACTGCAACATTTCCAGCTCCCTACATACCTCGCCAAGAATACAATCAACATCTTCCTCTCCCTCAAAGTCAGCTGAATAACCATAGGCAGCAACATGAATGGCTCTGAGACGAGCGTTTTCTTCTGGAGGAAGATTTTGCAACAAATAGTAAATGCCCATCAATTTATGAAGAAAGGTCTTTGTGCCCACTTTGTTGACCAGTTCTACCTCATCTCCATTGAAGACCAATCTCAAAGTGTGTGGATATTTTCTGATGAGTGGATGTTCTGCAGCCAAAGTTCCATCCAAAAATGATCTTAAGTGGCCATCAGAGCTTGGTCTTTCTTCATGAATTAACTTGTATAAAATAGGGTCGTTCAGAATAGCAGTCAAAGTTTTAATAATTGAGACACTCATGTAGGTCGATGACACCTGAGTGTCTTGTTGAAAAACTGAATTTGGATGGAGACGTTGATCATACCTATGCCGAATAAACTTGGGCACAGGTCTGATCAGCCCGAAGTGCATTTCAAAGAACTTCATTTGTGCTTTTTAGCCCGCCCTTCTGCTTTGAAAAAGCTATCCAGCGGGCTTATGCAAACGACCTCGTGTCTGTGTGTCTGTGTGTCTGTGTGTCTGTGTGTCTGTCTGTCTGTCTGTTCCACTAGAAGGAGATGTGATAGAGACTTCAAATTTTCAGGGTATCTAAAGGTTCACTCCTAGAAAACGAAACGCCTACGGCAAATCCTGGCAACCAACCCTAAGGGGCTGAAAGGGGGTATCGAAGAAAAGGGGGTAGGTCAAAAAAGTCAGAAAAAAATATTTTTTTTATGAGCTCCTAAGGGGTAACTCGTCAAAGTAGAGCCCTACGGGCGAAAATTTTGTCCGTTTTGCTCTATCTCTCACCGTTTAGGCGCTAGAGGGAGTTTCTATCACGAAAGTGGCCCAAAAATAAATTTATTAATTTCCGAAAATATTGAATGGTCTCCTAAGGGGTAACTTGTCAAAGTACAGCCCTTCGGGCGAAAATTTCGTCCGTTTGGCTCTTTTTCTAACCGTTTAGGCGCTAGAGGGTCTTGTTTGACGAAAATAAGTTAAAAATTGCTGTAGTGAACAATTAAATGTGCAAGAAGGCCCAAAACCGCAAAAGAGGTAAGAAACTCCCTCCCCCCACCCCAAAAAACGTTTTCTAAGCAGAAGGGTGGGTTGTAGTCGCGGTGTTTCACCGTTACATCCCTTTCTCGTGTCTACGGGCCAAATTTTAAGGACGACGGGCTTTGCGGGCCGAAGGCCCGTTCATCATTTGATTATGTTCTACAGCAAATCGCGTGACAGAAATGGTCGGGCCGCAGGCCCGCCCATCGCCGCCGGCAGGCCAAGCAGGCCCGGCCCCTGCCGAACGGAGTTGCCGGCGCAGCGAAGCGAAGCTGGCAACTTCGTTTGGCGGAAGGGCGGGCCTGCTTGTTTTGTCTTCAAGTTGGCACTAGGACTTTGGACTTTAACACTTCTCACAGCAGTTGAAATAATATCTTCTGACACAGCACATTTAAGTAAGTTATTTTCAATTTCTTGTTTCACTGCATTTGTAACATCCAAGATAAGTTTCTCGGTTTCTTCCACAACCAATTCTATGGCGACACCAGGCACATTGCCTCTCCTCCAGAGGTTCATACACAGCTGAGCAATAGCTCTTTCAAAGACTAAATTTAGGTCTGTTAATGTTTCTGATTCTACATTATCATCATCATTATCAGAATTGCTATCTGAATTAGGAGCAGAAGGCATATGAACATCACCATCATCATTTGAATTGGTGCATTCAATTCTGACATGAACAGATTGATCAGCAGAGCTGGCAGCAGAATGTCCAGCAGCAGCATGCGCATGTTTGCTCTGAATATGACGGATTAGAGATGCGGCAAGAGAATAAGTGGTGCCTTTGCACGCTTCTTCAAAGCATTGAAATGGAGGCAAATGCTTCCTGTCCTTCAAGTGTTTCCTGTACGTATCAATGTCCCCGACAACATGCTCTTGACATGTTCCACAAAAAATTCCCATCTGTAAATGAACATTAATGTTACTATTTTGAAAAATAACATGGAGGTAGATTAGAGCATAAAAATGTTACCTTGCTTCAGTGGAGTAACACAAAGGCCACACTCAGAATATTTGGAGGTCAAGATCAACTAGAAAGCACACTTGAACTAAACAATACAGATTCAAAATTCAAACAAATAGAATATGAGAAAATAGAACTTGCAAAGCCTGTGACATATTTCATCAAAACCAAATGTAAAATATTAACAATTTCCCAGATAACAAAAAAATATCTTTTTTGATTGGAGGGAAAAACAAAACAAATCAGAATAAGCAGGATGAGTAACTACATCTGGACCAATTTAAAGGTTGCAAAATAGGTTTTAAGCAATGGTTTTAGAAGCCAGAGAACTCAAGATCTCTAAAAACAAAACTTAACACAACATAAGATTTAGATAAACTGAGATTAAGATACAATTTTGTGCAGAAATGCTAACACACCACCACAGGAACAGTTTTGAAGGTTTAGAGAAATTCCAGAGAGTGGAAATTAAGGAATATAAAGAAACTTTCAATTGAACTTAACCAATGTAGACCTACTACCTTGTATTGCCAACATACATTATTCCAACAAGTTAATAAACATTAATTTAAATGTCTCAGCCAGATTCTATTAATAAACAAAAAAACAGGACATCCAAGTATTATTTTAAATTATGGTTTTCTGTGAAAAATTTTAAATTGATGCAGAAAATAGATTTTTATTACCCTTCACACTGTTGTAAGCACGCAGGCTTATTGTGCTCGATTTGGCCAAAATTTCCAACAGCTCATCACTTTCGTACTTGGCAAATGGATCCATGGAGACCTGTTGACAAAACAAGCAAATTCATTATGATAAAATTCAGTGCACAGTAGAAGCTGTAGAAGTCTATCTACAAAAAAGAACAGATGCATAGATTAGAACTACAAGGGAGTACACTGGCCGTGGAATGTTGTTTTCAGATATGGACATGAACTACCGCAACTCCTGACTAGCAACTCGACATCAACTTTGATTAAACATAGACCTCCCTACCACTAAAATAAAACTACTTGCCACTGGTAACAGGGCAAGTAATTCAAGGGGTTACAATCGAAACCAGCTAATTAAAAATGCATGTGTCATTCCCTATCTGTATGCACCACATTGGAATACCATAAATTATCAACGACAGCGATTTGAACTGAAAATACTTTACAGAGGTCAGCAATAAAATTGCTTTCTCATCATTTATCCAATCCATACGTCACGACCATTTTCACAATTTAAGAGTTTCAAGACTAGAGTAGAGGTTATGTTGTTGGTTAGGACACATATATGATCACAAATAAGTGGTGAAATCTACGTTTCATGACAGCTGAGAGGATGAATTTTTCCCACAACATCACAACAGACTTCACCCACCTGTGGTAAACCCTATTTAACGGGCGAAAAAACCACTTTAGGCCACTTGCTTCCTGAGGCCTGAGTGAGAGCGACTTGGTGGTACGGCTACTACCGGGCTCCGGCCTCCGGCTCTTTAAGACTCGCACCCTCCCCCCCCCCTCTCTTTCCTTACCCCCTCTCAACTATGATACCCCCAGTAGAACACCATCGCCTTTTTTGCGCTTAAATCGCGCTTTTAGAAGAACAAAAGGAATCAAAAAGCGCGATTTAAGCGCAAAAAAGGCGATGGTGTTCTACTGGGGACCCTATGATTCGATCTCTCTCTTACACCACCTGAGAGGCAAAAAGAGAGAGAACTTCTCAGTTTTATTTGGCTCTAAAAAGAGGTAATGATTTTGGTTATCCCATGAAAATAAGTTACATTGCAGAGGGCCATCATAGAAGACTATGGTGCAGAAATTATAGCTCATCTTATAGTAATCTTTGTTTATTTTTAGAAACAATATTTAGCATAGCATTACTCAAGAATGATAACTAAAACACTAAAATTCATAGGATACAATGTACTCTGATTATGTGGCCCATCTAAAAGAACAACAATCAAGGCAAACTGATTTAGCTTTATACCTAAAACAGAGGCAATGGTGATTGTGGTTAAATCCTCTATTCAGTCAGGATTAATTTTTCCAGCTTCGTACGTCTGAACTTTGATTTCTGATCAGGCAACACGCAAGGTATTAATTCTTGTCAAATATAAAAGAAATTTTTAACGAGCGAAGTGGCAAGTGAGGAGATCATTCACAGTTTAAAATAATATCCATACGGCAATGACAACTGCAAAGCAAAACATTGGAGCTACTGAACATTTATCATGTAAAAAGATAAGGTTATGATAAACACACAAACAATAAGTTCTTCTGGAGTGGTTGTCTATCAAGAACACGTGAACTCGAAGTGCCACTTTGCAAAAATAATCATGACTGCAAACTATTTTAAGTTAGTACTCACCAAAAAATAAAATGACAACAGGTTGTTCATTGGTGGAACTAGCCAAGATTTGCATGATTGGCCCTCAAGGAGAAGGGGCACAAACGGCATTGTACCGCAGAGAAAGACCCGTTAGTTGCAATCTGTGAATATTTATGGTTGATATGAGTAGCAAACACAATTTCAAATGCATTATTCAGCAAAATTGGAAGGTACCTTTTCGAAGTGTTGAACCTTACAGCAGCTAAGTTTCGAGAGAAAGACATCACAATATTCTTGCCCTCTTCAAGAAGTCCAGCCTGCGGGATAAGTTAAAGGACATATGTGCGATGTGGAGATTGAAATGAAATTGTAATGGAAACACATACACAAACGAAAACATCCTAGGCCCATCACCAAAACAACCTAGGAGAGTGTAGGGGAGGGGGGGGGGCATCTGTATTAAAGTCGTATTCACATTCACATTCCACTGAGACGTTGTAGTTATGAGAAAAAAATAGATTCTGTCTGACTTCTTGCAAGGCAGTGGAAGTGATAATGAAAATCAGTGATGTGAGAGAATGAAAACTTGTTTGGCTAGTTTGAATTATGTGTGCATTGAATTAGAAAACTACATTAAACTAGCCATTGTCATGTTGCTACAATAGCCGACAAAAAAAGAAGATGAAACGAGTGTTGTGCATTCATAAACTATCAATATACATCTTTACTGAAACTTGTGTAGAAGAAAGTAAACATTGCAGTGCCATTTACTTGAGGTTAGGCTGGAATTCGAAATGGCTTGTGGCTTGAGCCACAGCAGGATGCAAAGTGAGTAAGATAGAAGCATTTCATGGTACATACTTTTATTAATGGTAATAGAAAACGCCAAATATAATCCCTTAGATATTTTTCTTTGTTCTTTCATCACCCCACAATGAGTTTAATTATTTGTGTTATTGTTCTGTTAAAGTTGTGTCACTCACCACTTTTGGTGAAGGGTTCGCTGTTTGAGAAATTATTTTGTGATTCTGATATCTCAGTGATAGCTATACCTACCTAAACAGAGATTAGTCCTTTGTATTACGAAGAATTGTTTCTATTCTTTGTAATTACGAATGCTCAGTCAGTGATTCGTACTTACAAATGCTCTTACAAACAGCCTTACGAATAAGTTTATTCGTAAGAAGTATCTCTGTCAGGGAGGGCCCCCATGGTCTTCGTATTACAAACCTGGCTGTTCGTAATACAAAGAGGCTTCTTCGTACTTACAAACTAATAGATCTATTCGTATGTTATGAAGAGCATGTCTTCGTAAGAGACTAAGAGTGAGGAAGAAAAAAGGGAGAAGGAAAGGGAGAGAAAGGAAAAGAAAGGGAGAAGGCGGAGGGAGATATGTAGAAGGGTCTATTTACAATTCGTTAAGGTCCGTGGTCGCTAACAGTTTTACCCTACATCACTGCTTCGAAAAACCAATCCATTGGGCTCATATAAACATTCCATTTGTAAGCGACCTGATGTCCGTCCACATGTGCATTTGTTTCTCTGGAAGCGAAAGAGGTAACACCCTAATTTAGTTAAGGTGTGGGGTAGGAGTACATTCCGCTATTTTTGCTCGATTTTGGCGCGCTATAAAACCGAATTTTTTTTCGCGCTCGCTACGCTCGCGGTCCTTTGATGGGGAAGTGCGTAAATTCTGCTTCAGTGCAGCTACCTGTTTTTACGGCTGTTTTATAAGATTTATTTAAGCGCTCAAAATATCATCTTCGTGCTCCTATGCCCCAAATTTTTTTCGCGCTCGCTACGCTCGCGGTTGTTTGATGAGGAAGTGCGTAAATTCAGCTTCAGTGCAACTCCCTGCTTTTACGGCTGCTTTATAAGATTTATTTAAGCGCTCAAAATAGCATCTTCGTGCTCCTATGCCCCAAAATTTTTTCGCGCTCGCTTCGCTCGCGGCTATTACGCGCTGTTGCACTGGAGGGATTTAATATTAGGGCAACTGGTACAACTGCTAACTGCTGCAGTTCGGTGACACGGAAATGGTCTGGAAAAACTGTCCCTCCCGGGCTTAAATAACATGATCTCAAAGTCTACTATGCGCTATATCTAGCCAATATTTGGAGCTCAAGCAATAAAAACATACTTTTTAAAATAAATGCAGCGTTAGATTCTTCGTAGCGTTTGGCTCCTTTCCGCATGTCTAAAAGACACAGGAACAAAAAAAAAATTGTAATGGTAAGAAAGCATGAAAATGCAAAAATATCCCAGTAAAACAAGTAAAATGTTTCTATCATTTATCAAGCAGTAAGTACACTCGAGTGCCTTGCCTCACTGGGTCTGGCATCTGGCCCTTTCTCCTTAAGACTTAAGACTCTTGTCGCTTCGGTCACGGAGGTAATTCGTTTCCGTCCAGAATTTTTCTCGCTCGCTTCGCTCGCGATTTCTTTGATCTTTAACGATCTTTCTACTGTGAGCCGTCCAAAACCAAACCGCTACACGAGTGTCGTGTCTTTGTGTTTTGTGTAGTGAATAGCATAACAGAAGTACTGAGTCGTTCCGATATTTGCAAATTTTGACTGATTAATTGCACCTGCCTCCTGAGAGATAAGCAACTTAGTAAGTTCCATAACGGTCCCGTATAACCACCATTCACCTTTCACTAGATCTGTGCATAAGTAGAGTAAACTTAGTATGTATTATGTATTAAGAAGAAAAAAAATGAAAGGGGAGGTCAGATGATGAAAAGGGAGGGTGTCAGCGTACTCTGACCCACCTCGGCGAAATCGTTTGGGCGCCCCTGCGCCTGGCATGCATCTACCTTGGCCTGCGGCGCTGACACCCGAGTCGGGTAGTGGCAATATGTACACAAAGATACGGGCCTACGGCCCATCACTTCGACTGAAGCATGGGGGGTTGTACATTTTATACCTTATTTTCGTCAAAAATGCCCTCTAGCGCCTCAACGGTTTGAGCTAGAGCAAAACGGACAAAATTTTCGTTCGAAGGACTCTATTTTGATGAGTTACCTCCTAGGAAACCATAAACAAATATTTTCAAAAATTTTCATTTGTGGAACTCGTTGTTTGAGATTTTTTTTAAATCTAATTTTTGTGCCAGAATGCTCATCTTTGAAATCGATCTTTCTTTTTATGACACACAACGAACCTGAAAGTCCCAGTTTGCTCGCGCAATAGGGTATTTCACCCAGTTTAAACCGGATCCAAAGAAGAACAATAATGCTTCCTGAACTGTTTCCTCCCTGGCGCTCATTGGCTCACGCGGACGAAGTTCTCGCACCCGACACTAGGGCACTCGCTGACCTGGTGGCGGGTTCACGAACTTCGTCCGCGTTAGCCAATGAGCGTCAAGGAGGAAATAGTTCAGGAAGCATTACTGTTCTTCTTTGGATCCGGTTTAAACTGGGTGAAATACCCTATTCGTTTTCGAGTTTTCGTGCGGACAGATACACAGACAGACAGAAAAAGTTTTTCCGACCAGACGGAGTAATAGGCTTCGCTAGTTGCTCAGCCAATAAGTGTCTGTACATGTCTTGGTAGTGATCCTGCAACCGGTGCGGTGCCAACCATGTTTCTAAAACGGTGCTGCGATTAAATGTCGCATGTCTTTAAAATGATACCCTGTGACTGACACTCCCGAACAGTTCCTGTAGTGTTCCGGGTGCTCTGGACTAGCCCAGTATGCTTCGCATGTCATCCACAAGCCCCACCGCGTATCAGTGTACCATGAGTCTGTCCTTAAAAAGATGTCAAAAAGGGCAAATTAATGGGCCTCTACGTCACGCGCTATTATTTTTGATACACACGACTTTGCGACACAAATGCGAGTTTTTGAGATATCCTCGATCTGTCTTAGGCGGTGCTTACTTTGGACCTTTGCCAACAAAACATGACAACTACCATGAAAATCCGACCGCCCTACCCGCAGAGGTGTTGCAGTTGGGCCCTGCCTCGTCTCCTCGCGGGCCTGTTTTTGGCGCGCCACAGCAACCCACCCAAAGCACTCATGGGGTCGTAAGTGGTATGGATAGAGTCGTCTGGACCTCCTTAAACGTATCTATGACAAAAACGCGATGCACCTCACAAGTAGACGGCTCCAGGCTGTGTTTTAGGAGGTGTATCAAATTTGATACCTGTGCCGCAAAGGGTTAAAATGCATCAGACACGTCGGGCATTGTAGGTACCTCGGCACAGCATGAGGGGTCCTAGCGAGCACGATGACCTTATTGTCACAAGACACCCGTCTTGCCAGCTGCAGGCGCTCCCTCACCCCAAGAGTAGCAAGGTGCACGTTATTTCGCTTTGCGTAGATCCGAATGTGCCGCTGCATCTGGGCTTTCTGCACTTCGCCACCCACCAGACACTTGTAGGCAATACGGCGTTCATTGCCCACGCCTCTTCCTTCGGCCAGCTAGATAAATATAGTGTCCTGAACCTTAGAGCCTGCAACAGCAAAGGACACATTGACCATCTCTGAAATATGTACGCCAGACCACGTCTCGCGTAACAGGCTTCGCGATATCTCACGAGACACTGTTACGCTGCGACGCGCCTGGCGCACATATAGCTAGGCCTGCGGCGCTGACACCCGATGCGAGTTAGTGGGAGGGTATTTGGGAACAGGACCTTCCGGCCCCAAAATTTGATATAAGTCCCCCACAAATGCTGTTAGTATAACTCTTAAATTGGGGACATGAAACATGAAACTTCTGCTGGTCCATAACGGTTTTCATTAAAGGTTCGAATTTTGACAGATTGTTGGCTGAGCGATTAGCGAAGCCCATTACTCCACTGACCGGAAAAGTTTCATTCTGTTTGTCTGTCTGTCCGCACGATAACTCGAGAATGAATGAGCACCTTACCCCATACGGCGGAACCATAACAAAGCAGAAGCCTCCAGTCGAAAAAATATCTCAAACGCCCTTAATTTGATGTTATTTTTGATGAAACTTGTGTGGTAGGGTGCTATTTTTTCACACCGAAGACGAAAGGACTTTCTCGTTTTAACCGAAACGCACGAGAAATTTTGCATGTTATGGTTCCCGCTACGCGCTGCCACCGCGCTACCACCGCACCACCGAATGGGGTAAGGTGCTCATTGAGAGAGCGATCTGGGAATTTCAGGGTCGTTTTGTATCATAAAAAGACAGACCGAGTTCGAAGATGAGCATTCTAGCTCAAAAGCTGACTTTTAAAAAAATCGAAAACCAAGGCTTGAAAAATATTTTTTTTTTTTTACAAATATTAAAGGGTCCCTAGATTATTGGCTGAGCGATTAGCGAAGCCTATTACTCCGTCTGGTCGGAAAAAACTTTGTCTGTCTGTCTGTCTGTGTGTCTGTGTATCTGTGTATCTGTCCGCACGAAAACTCGAAAACGAAGTAAGCGAGCGACCTGGGACTTTCAGGGTCGTTTTGTGTCATACAAAGACAGGTCGAGTTCGAAGATGAGCATTCTAGCTCAAAAATTGTATTTTTAAAAAATCAAAAACAACAGGTCCCAAAAATGACATTTTTAAAAAATATTTTTTTTGTGGTTTTCTAAGGGGTAACTCATCAAAGTAGAGTCCTGTAGAAATATTTTGCCCGTTTTGCTCTAGCTCAAACCGTTGAGGCGCTATGGTAGTTTTGACGAAAATAAGCGAAAGAAGTACAACCCTGTATGCTTAGTCGAGGTGACGGGCCGTTGACGGGCCGTAGGCCCGTATCTTTTCCAACTTCCCGACTCGGGTGTCAGCGCCGCAGGCCAAGGTAGATGTATGCCAGGCGCGTCGCAGCGTAACAGTGTTTCGTGAGATATCGCGAAGCCTGTTACGCCAGACGCGGTCTGGCGTACATCTACCTTGTCTAGTATCACTAAAACGTCGTAACAATCTGTCAAAATTCGATCTTTTAATGAAAACCGTTACCGCACAGCAGAAGTTTCAAGTCCTTAATTTTAGAGTAATAAGACCCCGACAAATGGTTCGAGTATGTCAAATTTTGGGCTCGGAAGGCCCTGTTCCCCTACCCTTTCCTTAACTGGTCTCGGGTGTCAGCGCCGCAGGCCTAGCTATATGTGCGCCAGGCGCGTCGCAGCGTTACAGTGTTTCGTGAGATATCGCGAAGCCTGTTACGCGAGACGTTGTCTGGCGTACATATAGCTAGTTATTAGCGAAGCCCATTACTCCACTGACCAGAAAAGTTTCATTCTGTTTGTCTGTCTGTCTGTTTGTTTGTCTGTCTGTCGGCACGATAACTCGAGAATGAACTGAAAGAGCGATCTGGGATTTTCAGGGTCGTTTTGTATCATAAAAAGACAGATCGAGTTTAAAGATGAGCATTCTATCTCAAAAATTGACTTTTAAAAAAATCAAAAACAAAAGGTTGCAAAATATTTATTTTTTTCAAAGATTCGGGCCTCCAGCCCGTCAACCCCGTCACTTAGACTAAGCATGCATGGTTGTACATTTTTTCGCTTATTTTCGTCAAAAATACCCTCTAGCGTCTAAATGGTTAGAGCTAGAGCAAAACGGACAAAAGTTTCGCCCAGAGGGCTCTACTTTGATGAGTTACCCCCTAGGAAACCATAAAAAAAATA
>NW_026267484.1:75839-85566 GCF_000697945.3 Frankliniella occidentalis
ACCCCCTAGGAAACCATAAAAAAAATATTTTTAAAAACGTCATTTTTCGGACCCGTTGATTTTGATTTTTTTTTTAAATCCAATTTTTGAGCTAGAATGCTCATCTTCGAACTCGACCTGTCTTTTGATGGTACAAAACTACCCTGAAAATTCAGGTCGCTCGCTCAATTCGTTCTCGAGTTATCGTGCGGACAGACAGACAGACGACAGACGTGCAGACAGACAGACAGACAACGTTTTTCCCGACCAGACGGAGTAATAGGCTTCGCTAATCGCTCAGCCTAAAATTCATAGTACAAGGTAGATGTACGCCAGACCACGTCTCGCGTAACAGGCTTCGCGATACCTCACGAAACACTGTTACGCTGCGACGCCTCTGGCATACATCTACCTTGGCCTGCGGCGCTGACACCCGAGTCGGGTAGTGGAAAAATGTACACAAAGGTAGGCCCGTTGACGGCCTATCACCTCGACTAAGCATGCATGCTTGCACATTTTTTCGCTTATTTTCGTCAAAAATACCCTCTAGCGCCTCAACGGTTTGAGCTAGAGCAAAACGGACGAAATTTTCGAAAACGCACTACAACACACCAGCCAAGAACTCTGCCTGGGGAAATGTGGCTGATAAATTCCAGGATGCCACCCGTAAGTTTCCTTATCTTGCAAAACAGACATTCAATTTCTTCAGTCACACGCTGTACTGACATGCAGAGGTTGGAACTTTTCGTGTGCTGGGAAAGAAACCAACGAAACTGTCTGAGCAGTTTACGGTGCTCTTACAACGTCTTCACTTGGCTTACAGTTGATACTCAAATATGAGACACTACAAAGATTTAATGTCTACAGGACCCTCTGTTGGTATTGTGGAATCAGTTTACTTGTCCATTTAAAATGGAAAGCCTGAATAAGCACAGTAGGACCTCCTATTTTCAACAAATCAGAAAAACGAATCCACAATACCAACAGTGAGGATTGTTAACAGGACTCAAAAGCGTCTTACATATGAGTAACTGTAAGCCAAAGTGAAGGCATTGTAGGAGCACCGTAAACTGCTCAGACAGTTCTGTGGTTTTTTCCCACAACGCGAAAAGTTCCTACCTGTGGCACACAGTAATTTTACTGTAATACTACCAGAGATCCTGCTAGAGATCACAATCTATTAAAATTAATTGACTAACTAGGAAGGTGAGAAGGGCATCTTTAGCTTAGGAATTCTTCCCCATCTTGTTCGATCCTTGAGGCTGGTTCATTTATAATGCTGACTTATTGATCTTGGACGGAAATCATATACACAGTTAAGATGGAACCAATCCCAACATATGATACAATGGTGTGTAACGGTCCGTTACTCGTTCTTGACTTTTTCTCTTATTATTTTCGTCTCCGTTTTCTTTCCTTATTGGCTGAGCGATTAGCGAAGCCTATTACTCCAGTGATGATCAAAAAGTTTCGCGTGTGTGTGTGTGTGTCTGTTTGTCTGTCGTCACGATAACTCGAGAACAAATTGAGCTAGCGACCTGGGATTCTCAGGGTCGTTTTGTGTCATAAAAAGACAGATCGAGTTCGAAGATGAGCATTCTAGCTCAAAAATTGGATTTTTAAAAAATCAAAAACAACAGGTCCTAAACATGGCTTTTTTAAAAAATATTTTTTTACAGTTTCCTAAGGGTAACTCATCAAAGTAGAGCCCTTTGGGCGGAAATTTCGTCCGTTTGGCTCTATCTTTAACCATTTAGGCGCGACAGGGAGTTTTTGACGAAAATAAGCGAAAAAATGTACAACCCTGCATTCTTAGTCGAAGTGACGGGAAGTTGACGGGCCGAAGGCCGTATCTTTGTGTACATTTCTGCGCTTCCAGACTCGGGTGTCAGCGCCGCAGGCCTAGGTAGATGTATGCCAGGCGCGTCGCAGCGCAACAGTGTTTCGTGAGATATCGCGAAGCCTGTTACGCGAGACGTGGTCTGGCGTACATCTATCTAGTAATTTTGTCTATCGTCTATCTTTTTTTTCCTATCTGAACTTGAACGGCATCCCCCTCATCCTCTTCCTCCTTACCCCTGCTTCCTCCGCGCCGCCTCCCTTGTCATTCCCTTGTAAATTATTTTATGGTCGCGTCCCCCGCCGGGTTGGGCTTACCATCTGGGCCATCTTGCACCTCCTTGTGCTGCCAATTTTCGGCCAACTTAGCGCGAAGTTCCCGCGCTGGCGTACCGATGGCGTAACCCAGCGCCTCAAACAAGCACAGACTATCAACCTGCATTGGTAGGGGCAGGTAATCGCCACAGTAGTACACACCCTGCCCTAACGACCCTCCTGGAATATCACTCTCTGTCGGTAGTGGGTTCCGCGCCTGGGTAGAATCCCGCACAACGGTATCATCCACGGTGGCTTGAAGTTTCTCAATTGATCGGTTGATGTCGTTTTTTATATTTTCGGTCAGTGCTTCATCATTGTTGTCCCCGAATATGTCCTCTGCAGTCCATTTGTTTGATATAGCCGTATGGAAAGCTGTGTCGAAGTCCGTCGGGCACATATCCATAGCCGCCAGTACTTCACTTAGTTCGATGCACTGAATGGGCATGGCCCTACGTACCTGGCGAAAGGCCTTCGGGTTAAGTACTTCGCCCAACCCTTGCATAGACGATAAGGCGAGGAGCAGGCACTTAATGTTGTTGCCCTGGGGCAAATCCTTCTTTTTCGTCACCCACTCTTACACCTTAGCGTAGAAAGAGCTAAGCACCCCTCGTACGCAAGTGTTGATATCATGAAGTAACGCGGTGAGTTTATAATCACGTGAGCCCTCAATCTTCGTCACCAATATCTTTATCAATTGGGTACAATCCCATCTTCGGATAAAACAAACGATGTAGACGTAACCTGCAAGAAAGTCTAATTCCTCACTAGATAGATTGCTTTCTCGGAGTGACACTTCCATTCCCGTTATAAAAACCCTCCGGTCTAATGAAGATATGTACTCACGGATGAGCTGGTAGGAGAATTTCGTAGCGGATTGCTTCATTGCGTATTCGAGGGACATTTTCAACCAAGTATCTGACACTTCTACTGCTGTTAAGTCCCACCCAGCAATGCGCCTTGCGTCAGAAAGGGAAACTCCCCTTTTATAAAAGGAGACCACCACGATATCCTTAGCAATGCTGAAATCAAATGAGTATGTTACTAGACTCTGTGGGAATCCAACTACGGCTTTTGTCAATTTAATGATCATAGCTCCCCCCCGATTACTGACCCTGAAAACGACCGTCCCTGACGATGAGAGATATATCTTCATTCTAAATTTATCAATATAGGTCTTAAAATTATGGATGTAGTCTGGGGAGCTGTCCCCGGTGAAGTGGAAATGAACATTAGAGTTCCTCTTCTCCCACCTGCACCCAGCTTCGTCGATAGAACCTCTTTCTTTCCAGAACATGTTGACGTCAAAGGCCATGGACATGTATCCTTCTAACGCGCCGTGCGCGTCGAAACAGTCCGCGATGTCAGTGGTGGACATGTCATAAGCCGAATGTATAAAGAGAAGATACATGGCTCTGACTTTGCAGTCCTGACCTTTATTACCGCAACGCATACGCCGCATGAGCATCATTTGAGTGTGGGAATTAATGTTGTGTAAAGCCTTCTTCCATCTGGAAGTGACACTGTCGTTAAGTTTATTCATCTCCACAAATCTGCATGATTCCCTCTCGGAATCAACTGGTCCTAATATGGGTGAGCAATAGTGTGTGTTGGCTCGCTGGTGTTTCACCATATCCAACCAGTTACCCCCTATGTCTGCAAAATATACGTCATAGTTGTCTGGAACTATATCGGGGTTATATTGGATATATGACAACATCAAGTTGTTTTGACATATTCTATTGTTCGCAGCGAGGGCATGAAGATGGACTTTAGGTTTGTTGGATAGGGTGATAAGCAATTCAGGGTAGTTTTGTTGTAATGCCATCAAACTAGGGGCCATCATGTAGAATGGCAAAATCACTTTCCGACCAATGGTTTTCGTCGTAGTGGGTTTTGCCACATCTAAGACGGCTGCCACGATCTCGTCTTTTAGGACTGAACTCACCCCGTTAACGTCTTCTAGGGCCCCCAATATCCCTTGTCGAGCCATTCGAGTCATGTCGACTCCTAAGAGCTCCGTGACTCCAGACACTAATGCGCTAGAGCTGGTTCTAGAGCCGACACGCTTAGATGAATTTTGGGCAACGGACATTAACACAAATATGTCCATGAAGGGCATTTCTCGGTCCACATGGGCACATTCACCGGATACATCCAGCCCAGTGAATAGAGTGGTACAGTCATATCTCAAAAAGATATGAGCTAGAACTTGTCGTAAGCCTGGGTATGGCCCGAATCTTAACGCCTCAGTGCGGATATCCTCGTCACTGAGCGCGAGGTCTTTGAACCACGTGAGGTAGCAGTACCCATCTGGAAACTTGAAGGACTGCGTCACGGATCCAGGTTTCAAAGACAACTCCATTTTAATAGAGTAATTAACTTATAAACTAATCACAATGAAATAAGTACAATTCAACATTCACACACACACATAGTTAGAAAGGATAGACATAGGCATAGACATTGGCATTGGCATAGGCATTGGCACAGGCACACACACACACGCACACGAGATCATTCATGTAAAATATAAGCGAAGTTTGAGTTTAAGTTGGCTAGCCGAATAATAAGTGCGGTGAGGGGGTGAGTAGCCAAATTGATATTAGTTTAGTGGGCGCCAGACAGCAGAGCTGTCCCCAAAGCTAAGCCATAGATGAAGAAAAAGTAGTGGATTGACACTCAATAAACATTTATTCAAAATAGAACAACAAAACAGGCACAACAAGTACTAAACATTAAGTACTAACAAGGGAAGGTTTTTAGGTGGTACACACCAATTTCGCTGGGCGCGATACATATTCCAGGGGACATATGCAGATTAAGATTGGCACCAGTTTTAGCTGCCCATACTATGTTTTTCGTCTGTTTAGGACAAGTTTTAGTAAGAAAACATCATAAAAGCAGCAAAAATGTGATCTTCAAATGCCTATATCTCCGGAACCGTTTGAGCTACACCGCCCAGATTTTGCACAGAGGTTGGCCGAATTGGTAACTAAATTGTCGTGAAGCATAATTTTTTTCGAAAAACATCGAAGAAAGTATCACAAACTATAAGCACCTTCCTTACTTGGATTTCGACTTAGATTTCGGACCATTTCAACAATTTTTTTTTACTCTTCTCATATTTTTAGACGATTAAGGTATCTATGCGGCCTACCTCTGTGCAAAATCTGGGCGGTGTAGCTCAAACGGTTCCGGAGATATAGGCATTTGAAGATCACATTTTTGCTGCTTTTATGATGTTTTCTTACTAAAAATTGGCCAAAACAAACGAAAAACATAGTATGGGCAGCTAAAACTGGTGCCAATCTTAATCTACATATGTCCCCTGCAATATGTATCGCGCCCAGCGAAATTGGTGTGTACCACCTAAAAACCTTCCCTTGTAAGGAGTACTATGCAAAACAATGCTATAATATATATATAATGCAATAATATATGCAATATTAGTAGTAGAGTACTACTAGAACTACTAGAACTCCGATGAGACATTCCATTGTTCCATTAGAAAGGTGTGAGCAGCCCCGACCAACGCTGCTCACTGTGGCGATCAACCTGACTCATAAAGCTGAAGCTAACACTAAACCAAGATCTTAATAATCGCCCCCATTAGAATGGTGAACACAACATGAAAACATAGAGAAACATAGATAAACATTTAAACATTTAGACATTACATAAAGAGACTAAGTCTCAGAACACGAAGGGGATAGATGAATTTACAAAGGATACGGAAAACACACGAATAAGGACCAGAGTCAAGAATAGCGTTAACGCAATTTCAATAATACTTGACTCAATTTAAGTCCGAAACATTAAACACGAAAGAATCAATGAGACTAGCAAAGGTACGAATTAAATCTCTCTCTCTATACAGGAGGAAACGAGCGACTTTAGCAACACAGGTAAGTACATGAAAATTGACCTTTACTTCTTCTTATCCCTCGCTGTGGCCTTTTTAGTGCCGCAGGTCGCGCAGGGGTAAGGGTGGCCGCAGTACTTTACCTGGTTGAGGAATGCAAACGCCACGGCGCTTCCGTCTCCAATGGCGTTCGCCTCTCTCTCGTCGTCACCAAAAGCAGTGCACGCACGATCCTTGGTGAGACCCCGTAGGACTGGAGAGCTGTTTACGAAGGCCGGAAGTTCAGTCACCGGGTATTTGAGCAGGTGACCCCCGTTGCAAACAGCTGTTCGCGTGTTTGCGATAGACTAATATGTCAAAAGACAAAACTTATAAACTCATTCAAGGAATGGTAATGGTGCTATTACACACTAGATTGACTAGGTACACTTTAACACCACAAAAGATAATCAAAACTCAGGTAGAGTAGTAACAAAAGATGTTAGGACAAGGCTCATACTAAGTGGGTATGTGAAAATACAAACACCAAAGACAATGTACTGTACTCGGATTTAAAACGCGAATGAAAGCATAGCAAATAGTGGATAATGAAAACGCGAGAAGCATCTCTGCACTGGCTGGTTATACCATGGACAAACCGATGGATAACCTCAGACGCACAGTGCAGAGAGCAGATGAGCGTGCATTAAAGCCAGCCCCTTTGAGGAAGGGTGGATGTAATCTGGCCTGGATTTTATCCGAGGACAGTACATGTCTAAGGAGAATACATCATTAGGTTTAAATAAGGCCTCAAAGCTGACAATTTGAACTTTAGGCTTAAACCTCAGGCTTCTAATTTGGTAGTTAAAACGTGCTAACTCCGGAGAGAGATAAGCCTTACGGGCATGAGCCACAGGCAACAGTTCGCACACCAGAACTTTAGTAAAGTGGCGAGTAAGATACCTCACTAAGGAGACATAGGTGGTCCACACCTCTTTAAAATCATGAGGGCTGAGCATGTCATTGATGCCTACTAGGAGAACGGCAGCGCAAGGATATTTAGATGGTACAAAAGACTTCAGAGTCATTTTGACGTCTGAGACCCTGCCTCCTCGCACACAACAGTGCTTGCTGAGTGAGCAAAACGAGTCCGAGTGTGACTCGTCCAAGCGGGCGAGAATACTGTCGCCGACCAACAGAGCCATGGTGAACAAGTAACAATCAAGAAACTAAAGCCCACTAGGGCAAGCCTATACCATGGTCTGAGTATAACAAGCAGGCCCGCCCTTCCGCCAAACGAAGTTACCAGCTCCGCTTCGCTGCGCCGGCAACTCCGTTCGGCAGGGGCCGGGCCTGCTTGGCCTGCCGGCGGCGATGGTCGGGCCTGCGGCCCGACCATTTCTGTCACGCGATTTGCTGTAGAACATAATCAAATGATGAACGGGCCTTCGGCCCGCAAAGCCCGTCGTCCTTAAAATTTGCCCCGTAGACACGAGAAAGGGATGTAACGGTGAAACACCGCGACTACAACCCACCCTTCTGCTTAGAAAACGTTTTTTGGGGTGGGGGGAGGGAGTTTCTTACCTCTTTTGCGGTTTTGGGCCTTCTTCACATTTAATTGTTCACTACAGCAATTTTTAACTTATTTTCGTCAAACAAGACCCTCTAGCGCCTAAACGGTTAGAGATAGAGCCAAACGGACGAAATTTTCGCCCGAAGGGCTCTACTTTGACAAGTTACCCCTTAGGAGACCATTCAATATTTTCGGAAATTAATAAATTTATTTTTGGGCCACTTTCGTGATAGAAACTCCCTCTAGCGCCTAAACGGTGAGAGATAGAGCAAAACGGACAAAATTTTCGCCCGTAGGGCTCTACTTTGACGAGTTACCCCTTAGGAGCTCATAAAAAAAATATTTTTTTCTGACTTTTTTGACCTACCCCCTTTTCTTTGATACCCCCTTTTAGCCCTTTTGGGGTGGTTGCCAGGATTTGCCGTAGGCGTTTCGTTTTCTAGGAGTGAACCTCAAGATACCCTGAAAATTTGAAGTCTCTAGCTCATCTCCTTCAAGTGGAACAGACAGACAGACAGACAGACACACAGACAGACAGACACACAGACAGACAGACACGAGGTCGTTTGCATAAGCCCGCTGGATAGCTTTTTCAAAGCAGAAGGGCGGGCTAAAAACGGAAGATAATACGGAGTAGCACGCGAAACAAAAACCGAGGTCAGCAGTCAGAAACCATACTTAGATTCGTCTGAGTCCGGAGTGAAGGGCTTAGCGCCGGCGCCGAGTGGATGGTTACGCCATGCTGCTCAAGAGCATGATGATCATGAGCGACCAGCTGTCAGAAGAGTCGCAATTGGCGCCGGGATCCATCCCGGGACTATCAGCTTAGCCGGACATCACGGCAGACGAGTAGTACTCAATGAGTACTAAAGGAGAAAAACCCTGCAATACCGAGAAATACACAGCACATGGTCAGCGACACTGGACGTCATAGCCTCTCGGCTCCCAGAGCCCAAACCGAGCAGGAAAAGATAGCACGCAAGCTCACGCAAAGTACTAACCGTCTCGGAGTTCATGCCCACACTGGTTGATGAGGTGGAGATGAAAAGATGGTTTTAAAGACGGTTTAGCTCGCGAAGAATGAAGGAAAACGGGTTTGCTCGCGAAGAAGAAGATGATGTCGACTCGACCGAGTCCCAGGACTGAATGCGTGCCCCAGAGCCGGCGCGACATGACGCGACTGGCCAGGCCGAGCGGTGGCGCGTTCTAGCGGCGGCGGGATGTAACAATGCGGTGACGAAGGGAATGACAAGGGAGGCGGCGCGGAGGAAGCAGGGGAAAGGAGGAAGAGGATGAGGGGGATGCCGTTCAAGTTCAGATAGGAAAAAAAGATAGACGATAGTCAAAATTATAAGGAAAGAAAACGGAGACGAAAATAATAAGAGAAAAAGACAAGAACGAGTAACGGACCGTTACAGGTGCATTTGACCTTTGCCTACCATGATACAACTGTCTAATTTGGCACATTTTGTCTCAGTATCTTTCCACATCTTTTTAATTATATTCGATACATGGTTCTTCCGGACATCCCCAAATAATATTTTTTATACGCGTTGTATTTTCTATGATCTTGCTGATTTTGTTGTAGTCAGGCAAAATATTCTTTTTCTTCTTTTCAACAAATTCTTTGAACATTTGGCGTGTGAAATCGGCCGGGAGATTTTAAGCTGGCTTTGGTTGTCTGCAAAGAATGAAGTACCAATATCAACTCCAGGAAGGTTCTATAGAACATTGTACATAACATGAACAGTGGAGGTGGAGGGGAGTACTTACACTTGACACAGCTCTGCTATCTGCATCAACCCTATGGCAACTGATGCTCTGATATTGTCACACATAGATTGGGTGATTTTGTTAGGCATCCGCCTTCCTGTGAGAAGAACACGCAACCAGCAGCACATATACATCACAGTCTACATTCTCTTGATGTCACTCATCCTGAGAAATAAAAACAGTCCAATCATCCCAGAAGTTGGCGGCCCCATTGTGTAAGGGAAGCTGGGGTCCCATGAGACTTGGGGTCCCATGAGACTTTTGCGATATCTCAGAAAGTAAAAGTTGGAGGCGCTGACAAAAAATTGGGTTGCAACCCTACCAGGTATGTTCTTGGTAGCTGCAAGGCCGAGGGTCTGGTTTGAATATGGAGGGTGTGAGAGCCAGCTGAAGTTGGGCAAGTC
>NW_026267484.1:85616-93179 GCF_000697945.3 Frankliniella occidentalis
GGAAGTGCATAATCAAAGAAATTATGTGACCCGTAAATCACTTTGCATGTTTGAGGCGTCCGGCGGGGGGCCTGCGGCACTAGAAATTTGCTCCTTGGACATGACAAAAGACTGTAACGGGGCAACACCGTGACTACACCCCACCCTTCTGCTCTGCTTAAGAATTAAAGAAAATGAACACGCGCAGTTTTTAGATTGTATTGTTAGTCGAACAGTCTTAAGACTTGACTTTTTCCCATGTTTTTCAATATATCCACCTCTAGGGCCGAAACAGTTTAAGATAAGGCAAATCCAAGGTTAGTTTCTGATTCAGAATGTGTTCTTTTGGGGGGGTACTTCCTCTGACATTTTACGATTGGACGCCTCCTTGTACGTCTTTATGTGCAACGTGGCCATTTTCGCCGTATTTCGTCGAAAAAAGCACTCTAGCGCCCAAACGGTGCAAGATAGAGTCAAACGGACGAAATTTTCGTCCAAAGGGCTCTACTTTTACAAGTTACCCCTTAGGACATCATAAAAAAAATATTTTGTTCCTACTTTTTGGACCAACCCCTATTTCTTTGTTACCCCCTTTCACCCCCTTAGGGGTGGTTGACAGGATTTGCACTAGGCGTTTCGTTGTCCAGGAGTGACCCGTAAGATACCCTGAAATTTGTAGACCTCTAGCTCATCTCCATCCTCTTACACGGACGACGGACGGACGGACGGACACGAGAGCGGTTGCATAAGCCCGCTTTAATGCTTTTTTAAAAGCAGAAGGGCGGGCTAAAAACAGTCCAATCATCCCAGAAGTTGGCGGCCCCATTGTGTAAGGGAAGCTGGGGTCCCATGAGACTTTTGCGATATCTCAGAAAGTAGAATTTGGAGGCGCTGACAAAAAATTAAGTTGCAACCCTACCAGGTATGTTCTTGGTAGCTGCAAGGCCGAGGGTGTGGTTTGAATATGGAGGGTGTGAGAGCCAGCTGAAGTTGGGCAAGTCCATATTTTGGACTTAAGTAAATCTCATGTATTGAACGGCACGTTCGCTTTTCACCATTAAACTGTACTTTTTCGGCCGGGACGTCTCATGTTGTCAAGTGGTCCTCCCTCTTCAATTTGAGACCCGAACCGCGATCCGCACACATAACATATGCACCCTATACCACTTTTAATGAAAACGTGCAGCTTGGGGACCCATGAGACATTTGCAGCTGGGGTCCCATTTGGGGGAGGACACTTGCAAGTGAAGAACTACCTACTGAGTTAGACACTTGCATACATTCAATTTTCAGTTGCAGTTGCAAGATTTAAGCAGTTTCGCACTAAGTATCAGAGTAATTAGTCCAATATAACTGGTTTTCCTCTTATTGATCCAAATATTTTTTTTTGTTTAATGTTAACCGTTTTATTATTTTTTAAAACGATTGTTTTGTTTTATTGAGGCATTTAACTGACTAAGGAACATTTCTTTCCTGTCCCTTTACTTCTTTTACCACGAAAGTTACAAGTATCTCATGGGTCCCCGAGCGAGTCTCATGGGACCCCGGGCCCGGGGTCCCATGTGACTTTGAAAGGTTTTTTTCAAATTTATTCCTGTATGAAAAAGAGTTGCACTAAAAATATGGCGTGGGTTTCATTTGGCAGGCAATGAGCCATACTTTCAATCCCGACTTTAAAAGTTCAAATATCTTAACAATTGTGGCCTACAGGCCCGAAAAACAAAAAGTGTCTCATGGGACCCAGCTTCCCTAACTGCCCTCCTGTGGTTTGTCAGTTATGAGTTGGACAAGCTGCAAAAGAGTTGGATGTCACATATCAATACCAAGTAATTGGCAGAGCGATAGAGCGAAGCCTATTACTCCAGCGATGATCAACAAGTTTCGCGTCTGTCTGTCTGTCTGTAAGCACGATAACTCGAGAACGGTTTGAGCTAGAAGGCTCAAATTTTGAGCAAGAACTGTATTGATATTGAGCCCTCTAGCTTAAAAATTGACCTGTCAACAAAATAAAAAAAATCAACAAAAAAAAAGAATCAAAAAAAAAAATTCTTTTTACATCTTCCTAACACGTTACTCGTCAAAGAAGAATCCTCTGCTCTAAAATTTGTCCGTTTGGCTCTATCTCTAATCGTTTAGTCGCCAGAGGGCGATTTCCACACGGAAATGACCCCAAATCGCTCCAAATCATGTTAATGTTGTTTCTCAGATATTTGATGGTCTCGATCTGATGGGGCAACTCATGAAAATAAGATCCTGGGGCTAAAATGTGTGTTCTTTGGAGCCGGAGGCCTATCTACAACTCTACATCTTGCCCGACTCGGGTGTCAGCGCCGCAGGCCTAGGTAGATGTATGCCAGGCGCGTCGCAGCGTAACAGTGTTCGTGAGATTTTTCTGACGTTACTCGTCAAAGTAGAACCCCTTGGGCTAAAATTTTGACCATTTGGCTGTATCTTTAACCGTTTAGGCACCAGAGGGAGTTTTCGACATGAAAATGACCGCAGAACATTTCTATGTTTTTTCTCAGATATTTGTTGGTCTCCGGTAGACTCGTTAAAATAAAACCCCAAGGAACAAAATTTGTTACATTTGGGGCCGAATGCCTACTGACCACTTTGGTCCGACCCGGGTGTCAACGCCGCAGGCCTGGTAGATGTATGCCAGGCGCGTCGCAGCGTAACCGTGTTTCGTGAGATATCGCGAAGCCTGTTACGCGAGACGTGGTCTGGCGTACATCTACCTAGTTTATTCACGTTTTGTTTTACTTAACATCATTAACATTTTTAATGTAATCCAACCGCTGACTGAGAAGGGGCAATCGGGATGAAGGCATGATGGACGAAAAAACTTCATTTTTTCACCTCTTCTCCTAAGTTTGTTAACACATCCATTACAAAAAAGTCCGTGACCACATGGTCTCAAAACGTTTTTACCTTTGATTGTGCGCCACGGAACGCCCACGGTCTTGATCAGCACCTCGGCGGCTGGTGTTCCGGCTGGTGTTCCGATCAGCGCCCCGGCTGTAGCTGCGAGACCGATGGCGGAGGGTGCGGGAGTCCCTGCTTCGGCTTGGAGAGCGACCCCGGCTTTCTTTCTGCTCACTGGCTGTGGATGCGGTACCTGCCGAAGTCTTTGCTTCGGCTTGAAGAGCGACCCTGGCTTCCTCGTCGCACGCTGTAGCTCCAAGAGCGGCGGCGACAGGTCGTGGAGTCACTGCTTGGGCTGCGAGAGCGGTTGTGCCTGAAGCGTCTTGGTGGCTGCCCCAATTGTCCTTCAAAGATTTTATTTTTATCATTTCCGCAGTCAACAACGACTAGCGTGTAAAGAGAGAAGTCCGCCAGGCACCCGTTCTTCTGCTCCAGTAGCGGCAGGTGAGGTCGGTCCTCATGTGCGCCCATCTCTCTTCCCCCCCTTCCCAACGCTCAACGCTGTCCCCATTTTTCCGTCAGCCCCCCATAATAAGCCTGAAAGCAGTACACTGTACCAGGAGGCTGACTCACGCCGCGCACTTTCGTAGTTCAACTACCACATGCACGCGTGGGGGCGGGTTGCCTACTCGTAGGGGGCCACAAGGAGCCGTGGGTACAGTATACCTAAGAAAGTGCACGGCGTGAGTCAGCCACGGTACATCCAGGGGGTCCATCAGGTCGTACGCAAGTCACCTAGTTTGGGGGGCTAGGCAACTTAGCCGGCTACCAGCTGGACACAAGGATTATCCCGCTTCAACGACGTACCGGAGGCCAATCTCTTGAGGAACACCGTTCTGTGGGCCTCCAACATGCCGCAACACAGTCGAACCATCCTGAACCACCAACCGCCGACTTCTGTCCCTGCAAGCTACAACGCTGCATACTGATAACGTTCTCTAGAAGGCATGGTTCGCTCGCTAACAACCAGCACCATGATCAGACTTCGCCTCGCCTCGCCTGGTTGCATGTAATACACTTGATGATATTTGTTTGTTTCTTGTCGTTTATTTTTCGACACACGAGCCAAGCTCCACTCGATTTGAGCCGCATAATGGGTTCTTGCAAGTCCAGTGTCCCCCCATTTCGCAATTGACCTTCAACCTGGTTTAACGGCATGGAAGGTATGACAGGTTCACCACCACCAATACCTTTCTCTTTGACATATGATGATGAGAGCGACGCGACACGACCGGCTGGCGAGAGACGACTGACTGATCTATTGACGGCTAATGAGAGAGAGAGAGAGAGAGAGAGAGAGAGAGAGAGAGAGAGAGAGAGAGAGAGAGAGAAAGTGAGAGTTTCTATTCGTCCCCCCTGTAAGTGGAGTGGGACAGGCGTCGAGCGTGTAGCTCATGCAGCCAGGGGAATTTTATGTGACGGAGATTGTGGCGTGGCAAAAAGTGGGGCGGGTGGGAAGATTAAAGTCGCAGATGAGCATTAGCCTGGAGCCTAGAGTAGCTCCTTTAGTCGCCGGAGGGCCAGCTGCGGCTGGAGAAGAAGAGCGTCGACCTTGGGGTCCAGGTAGGGCTGTGCGGTGATTCGATTTTCAAAACGGTGATGGTGTCTCGAATCACCGGCGGTGCCTCCGGTGATCGGTGACCAACTTCGCAACGGTGCTTCATCACCGTTGAAATTTTAATCACCGGTGAATTCTTCATCACCGGTGAATTTTGTTGGCTGAGCTAGGGTTGTTCCGGTGAACCGGTTTTTCGGTTTCAACCGATATTTTGGCTGTCACCGATTAACCGGTGTCCTGTTTGTAAAAACCGATTAACCGAAATCCGGTTTTTCACCGAAAATACGGTGATCACCGAATTACCAGTTGAATGGTTTTAACCGAATCATTATGTGTACAATGTGTTTTCAACTGAACAGAAGTACATAAGCCCGAGAGTAGGGCCCCGCCCTATCCATCATATATCTATAAATAAACTGTAGAAGTTTTTTCATGTATACACCAAGATTGATTTTTCTGCACTGTTACGCTTTCCCTTACCATTGATTGACTTTTGTCACATTCTAAAAAACGTATTTTTTGAAATACCGTTTTAAAATGGAAAAAATCGGTATTTTGGAAAATACCGGTTTGTTTTTCAATACCGGTTAACTTAACAAAACCGGTTCGTTTTACGTTACCGGTTTAATACCGTAAACCGATATTTCGGTGAAAAATCGGTATATTTCGTCACCGAAAACCGGTCTGAAAAAACCGACACCGAACAACCCTAGGCTAAGCGATTAGCGAAGCCCATAACTCCACTGACCGGAAAAGTTTCATTCTGTTTGTCTGTTTGTTTGTTTGTCTGTCTGTTTGTTTGTTTGTCTGTTTGTTTGTTTGTCTGTCTGTCTGTCCGCACGATAACTCGAGAAAGAATTGAGATAGCGACCTGGGATTTTCAGGGTCGCTTTGTATCATAAAAAGACAGATCGAGTTCGAAGATGAGCATTCTAGCTCAAAAATTGGCTTTTTAAAAATCAAAAACAAAAGGTTGCAAAATATTTATTTTTTGCAAATATTTTTATATGCGCTCCTAAGAGGTAACTCGTGAGAGTAGAACGCTTTGGGCGAAAATTTCGTCCGTTTTGCTCTATCTTGTACCGTTTTGGCGCTATGGCTCATTTCTTGGCGAAAACAAGGTGAAAAAGACAAAATGGTCTAATAAATCGTAAAAAAGGCTTCATGTCACAGAATTGAAAAGGGAACAATCCTTAAAGCACACATTATGGGTCGAACCACACCCTCTTTTGGGCTGAAGGGTCCCTAGATTATCTAGTATCACTGAAACGTTGATTTTTACATAACAATCTGTCAAAATTCGAACTTTTAATGAAAACCGTTACCGAACAGCAGAAGTTTCATATCCCTAATTTTAGAGTACAAAACCCCTACAAATGGTTTCAGTATGTCAAATTTTGGGCCCTCCCATTTGCTCGTCCCGGGTGTCAGCGCCGCAGGCCTAGCTATATGTGCGCCAGGCGCGTCGCAGCGTAACAGGGTTTCGTGATCTATCGCGAAGCCTGTTACGCGAGACGTGGTCTGGCGTACATATAGCTAGTATTTGTTATCACCGGTGATGACAAAAATCACCGTTTTATGGTTCACAACAGTTTTGAAAAGAACAAGCCTTGTTTTTCAGTAAAATAAAAAAACTACACCGTGTATGGAAGTGGGTTTGCAGGACTACTTGTCTGTTTCGGAGGAGTAGGTAGAAACCTGTACAATAAAATGATAGCAGAACAAAAATTTTAATTTAATACTGATTTTTAAAACAAAACTATCTATGGTTTGAGCATAGACAATTTACTAAGTCCTCAGTTTTCATTGCAAGGAAAATTAGAATTTAAAGAGGAGGATCTATGGTTTTGGCACAAAGTCCTTATTCATTCCAAAGAAAATGAGCCATTCGGCATGTTCGCCAGTTAGACATGTCCTCGAATAATTTATTACAAGGCCTGCAAAGCTAAAGAGTCTTTCACCTACGGTTGAAGTAGCGGGCACTGCACGGTGTAGAGAGATACGGTGGGGACACTGGGCCGCTCCGGGCCTACCTGGGGAGGTCCGTGGGGCACTGCTAGGTACTTGCGAGCGAGCTTGCTGAGAAGTGGGAAGCTCGGCTCATGTACTTTCTACCAAAGAAGTATGTCTGAGTCCTTTTCCACATTTAGCTGCCCGTACTGCACCATCTCACGCTGCAGACGATCTCGTGGAGTTTGTAAATCAGCGTCACCGTCGCCCCTTCCAGTCGTTGCAGTTGATGTTGAGGCGTAGGAGGACAGCTTCGCGAAGATAGCACCCATACCTTTCTGCAGAAGCAGCTGCTTCTTTGGTGGTGGAGCTACAGCGTCACCCGAGGCTGAAAGTGTTTGTTAAAGTGTCATTACATTAGTGTAAAAATATGAGTATTTGAATAATTATAGAAAAATATCACAAATTTTCTGAAAACCTACCATTTGTGTCCATGTGATCGCCGATCTCGTCCAACAGCTGTTGCCTGGCGCATTGGACGCCTTCTGGCTTTAGATCGGCCCTGTAACGGTTGTCCATATAGGAGCACTTTACTAATAGGTTGTAGGCAACCTTGCGACCCTCTTCATCACATCGCCGAGATGGTTCGCTGACGATCGCCAACCACCCTGTCGACATCGATATCGACGCCCGCTTCAGTTGCAGCGGACCAGGCGGCTGGGCTATACCTTTTGTACAGTCTATAGTCCGCCTGCAAGACCGTGAGGGCGGCGTGTGGGTGGACCCGCCACCGGATGAGGAGGCGATCAGCCAAGCACCTGTAGCGGTGATGGAGGGGCCATTCGGCGGCCTCCGTGTAGCAGGAGAGGGTGGCGGTGCAGGACATGAGGCCCAGGGCGATCCTCAGCGCGGAGCGATAGATGCGATCAATCTTCTCCCAATTGGTCTTCGAGCGGGGATCAATGATGCCCGCCCCGTACTCGAGGACGGAGCGGGCGGTGGTATAGGCCAGTTTGAGGAGCAGGTCAGGATGGCAGTCCCCCCCCCCCCCGGGGCCCAACTTCGCAACGGTGCTTCATCACCGTTGAAATTTTAATCACCGGTGAATTCTTCATCACCGGTGAATTTTGTTGGCTGAGCTAGGGTTGTTC